>NC_067132.1:205133-269060 GCF_021347895.1 Acanthochromis polyacanthus | reverse complement strand
CGGAAGGGCAGAAGACCACCCAGAAGACACCCTTTTGAGGAGGCCCGAAGAGGAGTGCAAATGAATGAAGGATTGTTCGCACAAATCGCTGAAGGACCATTGCCAAGGCCAGATCGGTTGATCGTGACGTCATGGAAATGGGTGTGGAGAGGGCTGGACCCAGAGATTGACAAGTACCCTGCTCCTATCTACACGGAGTTACTCAAAGGAAGGGTCACACGAGATGAAGAAGCGGAGCTGGCACGAGCACTGAAGCCCCTCTTCACTATCTCACCCGAGACAGAACCTGAGGATAAACCAGTTCAGATCCTGAAACCTTGCACCAAGAAGCGGCCCGCAGGCGGATCAGGAGAAGACTCAGGGCGGAGGAACAACAAAAAGAGAAGGGCTTCCGATCCAAGTCGACAGTAAGATAAAGCCTCTCCTTGTACATAATGCCACGCCGACCATATCTGTGTAATGATAGGTATACGGGGCGGCCATGTGTACAAGAGATTAATGGAAAAATATATTTGGATCGTCCCAAAAGAGATTTTGAATACACCAACAACGAGTGTGGCACACTGAATTATTTTGTACCAACTACGAGTATTCTAGAGATCCAGACATTGACCGAACCGGGTCAATTAAAGTGTGTACTCTGTGCATAGTGAAAGGAAAAGAACTCCAGGAAAGGCAGAAAAGATACGAAGAATCAAGGGGTAGATGGAAGGACCAGCCAGTGCCAACCTGCCCGGTCGCAGGCCCCTGGGTCCTGAATGTAGCCTGTATTCCCTGGGGAAGGACAAGCATCAAGCTGACTTGGGGACCCAACTATGCCGACCCATGGCAGGGAGAATATGTTGAGATCAGTGTGGGAGAATTAGTGGTCTGGACATCCAACCCCTACATGTACAGGAAGCTGAGAAAACGCATGGACGACCCTAACAGGTATGTTCTAGAGAACTGGAACCTTCCACTGCGAATGATAGTCCAAGAGAAAAAAGTTCCTACGAATCTGGATGGGAGAAAAATGTTTCCTAGAACAGTAGAAAGGCCTATAGTGAGTGAGGGAAGAGGAGAGTGGTACTACCATGAACGAAAGGCGAAGTTGGTGGAACTAGTGACTCCAGAAGGCAACCCGCTGTACGCCGAGTTGCTGCAAAGTCGAGAATCAGGACCACGCAACGCCAGAGCTTGGAATGAACATCGGTACTACTATTCATCAGATTCCCCCTACGAAGTGGCCCGGAGAGGGTTAAAGGTGAGACCTTTTGATCAATACTCAAGAATTGCTCAAGGGCCCCTACCAAAGCCGGATCGGCTGATCATTACGTCATGGAGATGGGTGTGGCGAGGGCTGGACCCACGGCTTGATAAGTACCGGCTTCCCATCTACACAAGGTTACTTGAAGGAAGAGTTTGCGGAGATGAAGAGAGGAAACGCTACGAGGAGCTAAAGGCCATCTTCCCCAAACCACCAGAAGAAGGATCTACAGAAGCACCAAAAGAAGATAAGGGGACGCAAAATGTCCCCAAAAAACAGAAAGTTTATGGGCCTAGATGAAGAATTCGACATGGATGAACGGCATTCACAACCACGACAACGACCACGGAACGGTAAATGGACTTGGATATGTCTAGCGATTAGAGTTTTAGCAGTTATAGTAGGGTGTGCATCAGTCCTAACTATACTGTATGTTCTTGGAGAAGAACCATGGGCAGAAGCCTATACAGAGATTAGTTACACCTCGACGAAGAGGTTTAACCAGACCTGCGGAGAAGCGCAGTCCAGAAACCTATTCCTACCAAAGCTACAAGCATGGGGGAATGATACAAACCAGACGGCCCTACCAGAAGTGATGAAGCTGCTGGGCCCGGTACAAGGCAAAGATGACAGCAAGAACCTCACCACAGACATCTTAGCATGGGTTGGAGAAATTGGAACGAACGCCACCGACAACCACACCACTCTGCAGACCTGGAGAGAGATCCTTGAAGCAGAAAACCTGACCAACGCGACCACAATGGTGGAAGATTGGCAGACCTACCCTGAAGAAATAGGTATCCGGTACTGGATCAGGAGTGGAACCAGGATCAAGACAGGTCAGTGTAACTGGGTTCATCCAAACTCAGAAACCCCAAGATGGTACTGCACGAAGGCATGTGTCCTATGGCCGGGACAGACGACCAAAGGCTATTGGAAATCTGAAGTTGTGTATCCAGCACACCACAAGAATGAGACGTGTACCAGAATCCTCCCGTCAGATGGGATGTTTTGGGGATACTACAACTTCACATGTGATACCCCACCGCCTCCAACAACACAGCCACCAATGGTAACCAAGGCCTCAAGAAATGTAACCCAAGGTCCAACCACCATTGTTGCTGAAACAGGTTCAGTTTCAGCTACCCGAACACCGGCACCTGGGGTGAGTACAACAACCCAGAAAGCTACTATAAGAAGAGTGGAAAATGGAGAAGAGACATTCCTGAGGGGGTGGGATGTGCTAAGGCTATTCTGGGTCATCAGATGATGAACAGAAAAGAGGTGAACGGAAAGATCATTCCACACGTAGCAGATCCAACTGTCGCCATAGCAGAAGGACACGCCTTCAGAAAGAGCCTTTGTGAAGGTAAAGAAACCAGAGGGTTCGAGTGGTTGGGCCCCAACAGAATCTACAACAACGGGACCTGCCATTCACCAGAAGAGCATTGGATGCATTGTGGTCAAGGAAGAAAAGAGCATGAATGCACCTGGTGGGAGAGAGCCACCCTGACGGTACAAGGAACGTTCGAGACAGCCTTAGAAACTGTGGTTGAGACCATCGAAGAAGGAGCTTCGGTGGTAGGAGGGTGGATCAAGAGTTTGTTCACCTGGTTATGGCCATATTTGCTGATGATTTTGGTAATAATCATCATAATGGTCATAATCTACGCAGTCATCAAGGGAGGAATTGGAGCTGCCTTCATTTCCTGCCAGAAGAACGACCACGCAGGCGCGAAGGAGGAGGCTAAGCAGTCCCTCCTCCGGAAGGAGGCGTGGACTACAGTATAAGAGGAGGAACACGGACGCGCCTCAGCCATTTTACTTGCTGAGCTTGAACCAGCCACAGCTACACCAAGGACAGATTGAGAAGTGACCACACCCTACAACAGAAAAGAAGAACCATGGCCAACAACAGCACTCGATTCAATGTAAGTGACTGCACTTTGCTTTGCGACAAAGCCAGCTTCAGAGAATGCATGGAGTTTTGGGCTATTGAAGTCACTTGGATCATCCATTGCTGCACCGGGGCATGGGCCCTGGACCAGCCACTGAGAATCGCTACCCTGATCCTGGGGCTCACTAAAGAAGCCCTAGTCAACGTCTACCGACGGTGTGGCCTGAATACCCTGTCCCTGTTCATGACCTACATCCAGGGACGAGCCAGGATTGACACCACCCGAGTTGGCCTGCTCAAGGGAGCAGGTGTGATCTCCTGGGCGATACTGGATTTCGCCGCCCTGTTCTACAGCCCCCTGAGATGGATCAGCGTCGCCTACGAAGGGTTGCTAGTGGTGCTGCTGTTAGCCTATCTGGTCACACTAGCAATGGCGCTGCAAGAAAGAGGAAGAGGGCGTTGGCTGCTCAAACTAGGCGCCATTACTCTTTGGGGTGTAGGCTGGGGCATTATGGCAGTTATGTATTGGCTGCTGATAGATAGAGGGGTAGTTGGAGTAGTTTGGTTCATGTTGTACGGAGCCCTCTTTCCTCGGAAAGAAGGAGAAGCAAAAAGTCCAGGACGCACACCACCAGTGGTCCTGCAATCCCCTTGGAGAAGCAGAATGGCACAAAGGCGCGCCCAAAGAGATGACAGGGCTGAATAAGAAGCAACACCATGCCCTGTTTTGCTCGCTAGCTTGCTACGCTATGAATATTTATACATATGTTAAATGAAATCAAGAGTTTCTATGTCTGCTTAAATTCCAGATGAGTGCAGCCTGCGTAAAATGTGGGGGTACAATTGAAGAAAAGAAATGCCTCTGGGATGTCTCACCTACCTTTTGGTGTGAGATCTGTTACAAGGAAGCCTTCCCTGTTACTACAGCACAAGGCATTTATTGTAAGAAACCTGAAGCTTACCTCCCTAATGTTGTCCTGGGACACCACATAAGCATACAAACCACGGCCATGCCGATGGGCAGCTCGATGGTCGCATATCAAGCCAAGCCTGAAGAATGGTGTCAAGAAAGTCCGAGTGGGTATTACCTCCCAGTCTATGTTAGATTCTGGAAACTTCCAACTGGAGAAGGCGTCTCCACAACCCATGTGGCAGACGGAAGATGTGTCGCCATAGGGAAACCATGGAAATTACCCGAGTTACCTATAACTCCGATCGAAGCAGCGATGCCAGTAGTTGAGAGGCCCCCTACTCCGCCAAAGAAGACGGAAGGACGGTCCCAAGGCACGCAGACTGAGCCTCCACCACAAGAAACGGAGGTCCAGTGGAACTACAGCCAGGAACTCAGTGAAATACTGGAGATGCCACTCCCAGTGATGGAAGCAGAATGTCAGCTACCTCCGGTGCTGTCACCCATACCTTCACGGCCTCCGACACCTCTAACGGACGACCCGCCTGAGATATCGGAGGTACAATCTACACCTGAAATATTGGGGTGCCAAGACACGCCGCCTACTATGACGGTCCCAGACGCGCTGGTGGAAATCGAGCGCGCCATCGAGCAACTCACGATGCCCAAAGTGGCTGCTGTGCAGGGTATCCAACGACCAGAGACGCCTGCAGTGGCGGTGGTGCAGGGCGTCCAACGACCTGCATTTCCTGACTTATCAGAGTTGCGAGTGATCGACAGCTGGGAGCAGTCACCTGGAGAGCTCTACATCGTTGAAGAAGTTGTAACCACCACTGACACTGAGATGCAGCTTGGAGACCTGCTGGATCTCACTGCACCAGAAGACGACGTTGACCTCTTCCCCTGATCGCTTGGAGTCGCTATCTGTGACCTCAAGAAGGGGGTGTCAAGTAAGATGCAGATGTTGAGGTCTCAGAGAGGACTCAGGCTCATTACGGCCCTAAGGTAACAAAGGTTTTGAAGCAGACAAATAAAGATCTTAAGAAGAAACATTATAAGTTAACCATATGATTGTGCTTGCTAAAATACATATATATTTTTGAAGTGTTGATTTGATTGAAGTAATGACTTAGATGATTTATTATGTTCAGATTGTGAAGGATGTTTTAAGAAGTGATTCTGTGTGAAGTAATCCTTGGTTAGGCTCTGTGGGTGCGTACAGGCCTCATAGGCTTGTGTGTCCAGGCCTTAAGAAAGCAGAAGTGAGAATGGCAGAAGTCCCCTTAGAAATGAGGAACTTGGAGTTTCCACAGGATGACAGGATGGGCTGAGGCCTATTTGCAGAACATTGTCATAGCAACTGAGTATGTGTTAAATGTATTTGCTGTAAAACACATGATTCTATGCAACTGTTGTGTGTGTAACAGGAAAAAGGTTGAGTCTTAAGACCTATGAGTCAAGGATATGGGCGTACCAAGAGGTAGAACTGTGTGTAAAACGGTGTATGTGTTTGTAAGAGAGAGAGAAAGTATAAAAAGGGAAACGCAGAGACATTTGTTGGGAGTCGTTCGCCGGAGCCGTCAGAAGAACAGCAAAGGGAACTTGGCCAGAGTTCTGAAGAATCTTCACCTTCCTCTTTTGCCCGAGAGACGGGAAGACGACGCGGGACTTAGGCTCCAGAGATCGCTGAGGACATCGTTGGAAGCAAAGTCTTTTTCTGACTTTGTTCAACAAGCGAAGACCACACTCTGCCAAACGGAGAGTCCTAAGAGGTTCTGAAGTTATCCAGAAGAAACCAATAGAGGGAAGAACCGACTACACCCGAAGAGGCAAAGGAGGCAACAGCACCGGGCTGTTCCCCTCCCCGGGGCTGGGAGACCCAGTGCCCCACTACAGCCTGACCAGACGAGGGTTTTCCATCACCACCATACCATAGAGAAGACAGCTGAGGCGTAAGCACTAACGTTCCAACTAATTCCAGAAGATAACTACCAGACCACGATTGGCTTAAAGGACTCCTCCGCTCCCCCCTGCCGAGGGATAAGATCCTTTTGTCCACAAAGAAGACATCGTACCGAGTCCTCCGGACAACTGAGTGCTTCTCCCAGACGCAAGACAAGACCGAGTGATACGGTAGTGGCCATGCTGTTTGCTCTCTCTCCTAAATTTAATAATTAGAGAAGATTGTCAGGTACGCTCAATTTATTTACTTTAGTCTCATTTTTAATCAGAAATAATTAATTGTTTTAATCATGAATTGATGCTGTGCTCTTGCTAAAGTTTGCTAAATAAAAAGCTGTATTGCATTTAAAGAGAAGCCTAATGAAATTATTATAAATCACTGAAAATCTGCATAGTGGTAAAAAGTTAAGTTGATTGTGTGCATTCAAACCAATGGTTCTTAAAGGTTACTTAGTCCAAAGTGAGAGTGTTTAAACATTACCCCTGAGGTTAGTTCTTTCCAAACCTCTAAAACGAACCCAGGAATAGCACCAAGTGCAGGCAAGTCCATATGAGAGCAGCTGACCGATAACGGATGTGAAATGATAGATCAATTCTACTACTTAGAAGAGCTGCTTGGTGGGATAGCATTTATCAGATAAGAGGGGTGAGACATTCGGATGCAAGGCAGTTAGAACCTGGGCGAGTGTCTCTCGATTCCAGCTTAATTTATTCTGCTGAAACCTGTTAGGTGAAATACTAATAGGCAGATAGAATCTAACCCTTTAAACGGAGAGCTGGACCAACTTTAACCTGAGGCAAGGGTTGAAAAAGGCTAGACTGGCGAACAAGGGTTTCTGCTGTTGGCCTTCTTCCTCTGCTTCACCTCCACATCCTGAAAGCACAGATTCTACACAAAGTTCACCTGAGAGGATAAAAAAAGCTTCAGAAAGTGACAGCAGATGAAGGATTTCTGTCTTTTCACCAACATCCAAAGCTGACAGAGAAAAACAGTGGAGTTCAGTCCTGTTGGTTTGACAGCAAAGTTAAAGCTGCAGGAGCTGCTGGATGTGAGCAGAGGGCAGCAGCAGGGGGCGCTGTTGGAGGGTTTCCATCAGCCTTCAGCGTGTTCAGGACGTCAGAGAAAGTGTGACATTAAAACAGTGAACAGAGCATCTGTGATCTGTGTTCAGGGTCCAACCTCCGTTTTCCATCAACTCTCAGCTTCATCAGATCAGTTTACTGCTGCATAGAAATCAGCTGAGCAGATCTGTTCCTCCACAACACACAAACACACTTTAAACACTGACACACACAAAGTAAACTGGATTTTTCTCTTTCTAGTTACTGATTTTAAAGTCAGGTTTGATCATTTCATGGTGTAAAAGTGTCTGAAATTCCAGTTAGAACACGATGAGACGTTGAAACTGTAAATCAGAGTAATGACATGATGAATGCCAGCAGCACTTTAAAGTCCTGCCTTTAAGGTGGAATAATGTGGAGGATATTTAGATGAGATTATCTTTGACTGTCTCCCTGAGGACAACTTTGTTTTGGACATTGGAGAGAATCCAGACGTCATTTTGTGTCTTTTTGTGGTTGTTTTGTGTCTCTTAAGTTTGTTTTGTGTCTAGTTTTGATCATTTGTTGTCTGGTTTTAGTTGTTTGGTGTCTCTTAGTGGTCATTTGTTGTGTTCTAGTGGCTTTTTAGTTTATTTTTGTGGTCATTTTGTGTCTCTTTGTGGTCGTTTTTCACAACTTTTCCAGCTAAATCAACACTTAAAAACCTCATAATCAGATAAAGTTTGTAGAGTCAACAGTGAAGTGTTTGACTGAATAAATGAGTGATGGAGTTACAGCGTCCTCTGCTGGACACAAACTGAAATCATTTATTGTCGTTTCTCCAAGAATGTTTTTATTTTTAATAATAAAGTGACAATAAAACCAGTGGAGGTCACAGACTGTTACAATCATTGTGTTTTATCAGCATGAAAATATGACATAAAGTCCGATAATCCAGTATTAACACTGATAGTCTAATAATCCATGAAAATACAGACTCCTGATTGTATTTGAAGCCTCATGTTTGTATTTAGCTCCAATCACACTGAAAGTCTAGTTTGAAATCTGTTCTATGAAAAATCAAGATAAAAAACAAAGAGTCTGTTCCAGTCAGTGGAGGAAGTCAACTGAAGATGATTTACAGCAAAGAAAAACTCTGAAATAAAACTTAAACATCTATAAAACTGAAAATGATCAAAATAATAATAAAAACAAGAGAAAAACAATAGTAGTAACAGCAGACAAAAGTGCATCAGTGGCTAGAAATTCACCAGTTAATTATTCATTCAGTGACCCTGAGATCTTCATGTTTCAGTAAAAGCAGCATTAGATGATGAACAGCGATGATGCAGTCAGTAAGATGGAAAGCTGCTTGTTTTTTAATAAGTGTTTTTTCTTTCCTTCATATTGTTTCAAGGACACAAATATTTTGAATCCTGAGGAAGACGTTTCTCCTGCAGGTCCACTGCAAATAGAATGAAATAAAAAATAAATTAATAAAAATAAAACTCAAAAACCAAAAAGAGTTCTTTGTATATTCTCCTTCTGTGTGAAATTCAGCTTCTAAAGAGCTGAATCTGATCTGATACAACAAAGCATGTTGTAGAAAATAAGTGGTGGAAATGTTCCTGAAACATCCCAGAAAACTAACTTGATGACAACAGTTTTCTCCTTTAACATGTTCCCTCATTTACTGTAGTTCACACAGAGCAGCACACAAGTTTAATGAAGAACATTTACTTACTGGTTTCATCACTGTCTGTTCTTCTTGTGTTGTTTTCTTGTTGACCTGAGAAATATTCAGAAAACATCATCAACACAAACAACAAACAAAATATACATTCCGAAGTGAAAGAAGAACATCTTACCTTTTTTTCTTTATATAGAAAAGTAGAAGGATGACTCCTATTACTACTCCTATTCCTGCTCCTGCTATTAAAGCCCAAGTTTTATCCTTCATCCACTTGACTCCTCCTCCATTGACTGATTTCCCTGAAATATAAAAGATTCAGTTAATTTTCTGTCTCTGGAAGTTTTGGAGTTTTGTGATCTTTGATGTCTGCAGGTCAAACACATCTTCCAGATAATCAGAGGAACTTTTGCTGTTTTACCTCCACTTATCTTCACAGAGGTGTCACTTATCAGCGTCTCCTCAGCATTACTGAGTTGACAGGTGTACATTCCCTCCTGCTCTGAAGATAAGTCCTGCAGTGTGATGTCTCCTGACTCTGACACATCCTTCACCTGCTGCCTCCACTCCTCTGAGACTGTGGAGCTGCCATCAGTCCTGCTCTGCTTCACCATCATCTGACTGTGGTTGAATCTCCAAAGCAGGTGAGAGAAGGAAAAGTTGGAGGCAGCGCAGGTGATGATTGTTTCACTTGTTGATCCACTGATAGGAGCTGAAATGATGGAAGAGAAAAAGACAAGAATGAAGCAAGTCAATAATGTGTGAGTGGATTGTTGAGATGAGATGTTTTCCTCACTGAGTTTCCTCCAAGCAGCTCTCCTCCTGTTTGTTGGAGTTGTGACGGTGCAGCTGTAGACCAGATCAGTATGACTGTGTGAGAGGATCAGAGAACTACTGATGCTGTAAAGCTGCTCTTCATTCTGCTGGACTGTGGTTGTGTTGTGGAGGTTGATGTTGGATGGAGGTGTGGTGGACCAGGTGAGCTCAGGTTGAGGGTAGATCCCCTCTGAGCTGCAGCTCATCCTGTTTTCTACCTGCTGGATGTTCACTTCATGGACTGGAGCTGGAAAAGAGGATCTTTGGTGTTCATTCACCAATATATTTGATAGATTTTCTAAGAAAGACAGAAAAATAACTAAAATTGCAGTGGCTTCCTGTCTTACGATGTGCAGCTCATACCATAAATGTTTAGGTTAATGATTGAATCTTGATCTGTAATGATGGTGCTGATAAAACACTTGTATCTTCCTTCATCCTGAACCTTCACTCCTGTCAGCTGCAGTGAGGCGTTTCCTCTGGAAATCTGGTCCTTGAACAGTGACGTCCTGTTTCTGTAGATCTGGTGCTGGCGTCCAAGCTGGTCTTGTTTGTCGTAGTACCAGTGAACAATATGTCCTGTCGTCAAATGAGTCCAGTGGATGACGGCTCGAGTATCGACCTGGAAGCTGCACGGTAAGATGCATCTCTCCATAAAAACACAGGACACCTCAGTATCTGCAACATCAGGTAAAGACCATGTTAGTGAGAGACTCAGACCTGCATCAGAAACACACTTAGATTTAGTTGTTGAGCAGCATTTGTTCTGTTACTGAGAAATAAGAATTACAATTAAACAATAAACAGTAAATGAAAATAAGATTATAAATGAACAAGTTTGTAAAAATGAGTTTTCATGAGTTCAGGTCTTTCAGTCTCCAGTTTCTGATTCCTGAACTTCAGTATTTTATTTTACCATTTAATGAGTTTCCTTGAATGTAAAGATGACATGAATCAGACTGTTGAGCAGCAGGCGAACAGGCAGACGGGTGAAATAATAATGATTTATTATTTAAACATGATAAAACAGCAGATACTCACAGGGGGCTCGGGAGGACAGAATGGGTTAGCTAAAACTGAACTTAGGATGACGGACAAGTGCCGTGATTAAATCTAAACAAAACTAAACTAAGAATGGAGAGAGGAGAACGGAGGCACGGGGAAGGCAGAATGGGGGAAAATAAAACTGAACTCAGGGCGACGGCAAGATGCCGCGATTAGATCTAAACAAAGCTAAACTAAGAATGGGAGAGAAGACTCACAGCTATCCATGGGAGCGGAGGAAGAGGTGGAGGGCTGAACTGAGGGAGCTGATGGTGGATATGGCAAGAACAGAGGAAGGCAGACTGAGAACCAACAGAGGAAGGGTGCAACGTGGAGTGAGGAGTTCCGATGAGAGGGAGGAAGACGGTGTGAGCAGAGTATCCAGAAGAAACAGAGTCCATGTAATGCCGTGCATGCAAGTTGTAGCGTCCAGAGTGCAGAGGGTAGGTGTAGCAATGACCCAGCAAAGGAAGCA
This sequence comes from Acanthochromis polyacanthus, assembly GCF_021347895.1. Lineage (NCBI taxonomy): Eukaryota > Metazoa > Chordata > Actinopteri > Pomacentridae > Acanthochromis > Acanthochromis polyacanthus. Next base: position 257,979 of record NC_067132.1, on the reverse strand, counting down.
GAGTAGAGCCAGGCTTTTATGCTGAGCTGATTGAAAGCTCATTGAACACAGCTGTCTTTCCTCCCAGCTGCTCCTGATCAGCTCAATCAGCACTGGCACTGGGGAATCGTGACAAAAGATAAATAACATCCAGTATCTAAATAATGATTATCAGGGTTTTTATCTGATTGATTGAATGTTGGTTTTTCCATTTGATTTGTTGACAGCAGGAAAAATACTAAAAATAATCAGGTTCATCTGGTCAGGGTCCAGAGTGTTGGATTTAAGGGATCTATGGAATAAAACTGTCATAATTCCTGTTATAATAATATTCTAATGTCATTATTTGTTTCTTGATGAGGAGAAACTGTCCCACATTCATTTCTGCTGTTTGTTGTTGTTTCTCTTCCACCTCTGTTTGTCCTCAACTGCTCTGTTCAGTCTCAGAACCTGGAAATTTATCAACGCAGTTTCTCTACCAGGAATTACTCCCATATTCTTTGAGAAACAAGTTCATACCTGTCTTCTCCTGCTGCCAGCCAATAGTAGGTTTTGATTTTATCTGAAGGAGCCACCCTGTTCCCTCCTGCTCTTTCTACCAGTTGAGACATGAACACAAACTGTTAATGAGACAAACTCAGAGCTGAACTGTTTAAAACCGAGACTGGAACAAAGAAACATCAGTTCATTTCATCCATTCGTTTGTTTACAGTCAGCATGAAACAAATGATCTCCTGTGGATTAATTATTTAAACTCAGCAAAGTTTTTCTTATAGTCAGTTTTTACTCACCTCCTCTGCAACCAGTCAGAAACATCAGAAACATCAGCAGAAACACAGAAACCTTCAACCTGATCATATTTCTGCATATTTTCATGTTGCAGAGCAGATCTGGACGGTGAAGACTGAAGTTCTTCCTGACATCAAGGTGTTCAGAAGGCAGTGAACTTTACAGCAGCATGTGAGGACAGAAGTGGAAGAATTAGGAAATTCAAAGCTGCTGAGGAGGAGGAACATCTTCAGAGGAGGTGGAGTCTACTTTTTAATAAACCTGATTCATTATCTGCTGTAACATGAGACCTCAGAGCTTCACATCAGGAGACTTCTTTTGATTTGTCAGGTTACGATTCATAAATGTTTCTGGGACCTGACCTGCCTGTCACCTGTAAAGACAGATGAACTGAAACGGATAAAGATCAGTGTTTTTCACCTGCCAACTGTGAGTTTCTGTGTTCCAGCTTCTCGAGTTCACCTCGTCCTGAGTTTAGTTTGTTAGTCTCTGGTTGTTTAGTTGTTAGTTTGATTTCTATGTGCTCTGATGTAACTTTAAATTTTGGAATCACAGTCTTTACTCAGTCGCTGGTCTCCTTATCCTCACTAACGTCTGGCTTCTCTCTAAAACCCTGACAGATTATGATGGTTTCTGATTCATCACAGTTTAGTTTGAGGAACTTTGTTGGCTTTGTTTCTGTGATGCAGTTGGTGGGTTGAATGGGTGACAGCAGTCATTGTTGTGGTGGAGATGTAGAGCTGGAAGTCATCAGTCAAAGTGGAGTCCATGATGGTGGATGAAGTGGTCAGAGGAAGCATGTAGAGGATGAAGAGGAGGAGGCCCACAACAGAACCTTGGAGAACACCGTGGAAGAGTCCAGCAGTGGAGGATTTGTTGATGAACTGGAGTCTGTCAGAGAGGACGGACTGGAACCAGCGATGCTAATGTTGACGACTGTTTCCAGGAGAAGGATGGGATGTCAGGATTTAGTCCAGGTGTTTTCAGAATGGAAGTGACGGCAGCAAGTTTAAAACAAAGTAGGATGAAGCCAGTAGATGGTTTGGAGTTATGGTGAGGAGTCTGGATAGAGCAGGAAAGAAGGTCTGAACAAACTCAGAGGAGATGGAGTCCAGGATGGAGGTAGAAGCTTTTATTCCTGTCATGAACTTGGAGAGGTCAGATATTTACCAGATTTTCTCTTCTTTGTTTCTTTCTGTATAATGTCTTTAAAATCCTCTTATTTCTTTGATATTATAGTTTACTGTGGTTGATCATCTGCTACTCAGTCTCTTTAATGTGAACAAGCTCACATCAGGCTGAAACTCCATTAAAGTCCCTGAGTTGACAACCAGCTTCATCAGACTGTTTATTCTGACTGCAGCTGTTGGGTTCTTTCATGAAAAGATCTCCTGGATATGTTGAACCTGCTTCTTAGTGCAGAACTCAGACCTCTGATGTTGAATTCTGAGGTTTCCATGTGGTCAGACTTGATCTCATGTTACATTTAGAGGGTGGATTACTAATGAAACTATCTTCAAAAACAGAAATCCTCATATGAGCTCAGAAAACCAGATTGTTCAGTCTGTCTAGTTGTGGTGAAAATGCACAACAGGAAACCAGCAGATGACAGATGTTTGACTGCAGCTGATTGGTGCTTCGGTGTTTTTGTGATACGAACAAACCAACTCTGTCATAACGGAAACAACAAAGTGTGTTTCTGAAGAGAAATAAACTCCTCAGTCTGTCTTCGCTTGATTTCAATAATGTTTAATTTTAAGGTTTTTCAGTCGTTTTTAGAAGCTGTAGATCATGTTGGACCTGCTCCACATGTAAATGAGGTTCAGTCCCTGCGAAGTTTCTCTGTTTGAATTCTCACTTTGTAACTGGAAACCTTCTGGGGAAATTTTGACAGCAGGACTCTAAAGTTCAGTCTTTTCCTCCAGATCTGCTCTGAAACATGAAATAATCAGGATGAAGGTTTCTGTGTTTCTCCTGTTTCTGTGGATTCTGACTGTTTCCAGAGGAGGTGAGTGAAAACTTTCTTTTCACTTCAGAAGTTTTTTTAATGTTATTTTCGATACATCACTTTATTGTGTTTTACAGTTAATGTCTCTTGTGTCTCTTATTTCACAAAACTTCTCTAAAAACAAAAACTCTCAAACTGTTGTCGTTGTCACAGAAGTTCAAATGTCAAACCTGGAATCTGTAATGTGGCTTTAAAAAGGCTGAGCTGTGACAGAGTATATTAAATTATTCTGGATCATTTATTAGTGTATTTGCTGGTAAGTATTTGTTAAAAATGACATTTCTTTGTGGGTCAGGTATTTGTATTGAAGGATCAGATTTGGTCCTCAGGAATCCATTTATTTACTGCTGATAAACAGAATAGATTAAATTAACTGATGTTTCCTTGTTATAGTCTCAGTTTTAAACAGTTGAGCTCTGAGTTGGTCTGAAGAACTGTAGAGAAACTGACTTCCTGCCTCACCATGCGAAGAGAGAACAACAGGAGACTGTGGTTGAGCAATATACAAAATAGAAACTAACATCCATCCATTCTCTACACACCGCTTTATCCTCATTAGGGTCATGGGGGGTGCTGGAGTCTATCCCAGCTGACTCTGGTGAAGGCAGGGGACACCCTGGACAGGTCACCAGTCTGTCACAGGGCTACATATACAGACACACAATCACACTCACATTCACACCTACGGACAATTTAGAGTAACCAATTAACCTCAGCATGTTTTTGGACTGTGGGAGGAAGTCGGAGTACCCGGAGAAAACCCACACATGCACAGGGAGAACATGCAAACTCCATGCAGAAAGATCCCAGGCTCAGGTCAGGACTCAAACCAGGGATCTTCTTGCTGTAAGGCGAAAGCGCTAACCACAATTCTGCTGTTCCACAGATTACAGCAAACAGTGACGTGTTTCCCACATGAAGGTGTGCAGTACTGATGAGATAAAACATACTTTGCTTTTCACACTTCAGTGAGTTAAAGATAACTGAGTTTTACAGCTGAAGACATCAGAACTGTTTCTAACAAATAAAATTTTATTAACATCCAACACTCATACTATGACTGGTGTTCATGGTGGACAGAAATGAAGTTTTTGATCCATCCAAGGATGAAAGAGGATTTATCAGCACAATGTTGTTAAATTTACTGAATATCTGATCAAGGAGGAGATTTAAATTCTGATAAAATGCTGAACAGAATAAAAGATAACAATAACATAAATTAACACTGTTTAGCTGTAATTCTTATTTCTCAGCAACAGAACAAACGCTGCTCATCAACTAAATCTAAGTGTGTTTCTGATGCAGGTCTGAGTCTCTCACTAACATGGTCTTTACCTGATGTTGCAGATACTGAGGTGTCCTGTGTTTTTATGGAGAGATGCATCTTACCGTGCAGCTTCCAGGCCGGTCCTCAAGTCGTCATCCACTGGATTCAGATGAAAGGACTTAATGTGCACTTCTACAGCGACAAACAAGACCATCTTGAATATCAGCACCAGATCTACAGAAACAGGACGTCACTGTTCAAGGACCAGATCTCCAGAGGAAACGCCTCACTGCAGCTGACAGGAGTGAAGGTTCAGGATGAAGGAAGATACGAGTGTTTCATCAGAACCATCAAGAAACGCAAAGACTCAACTTTTATCAACCTAAAAGTTTACAGTATGAGAAAAATACAGAAAACCATCAAATATTTAGTGTTTCCTTCATGTTCAGTGCTTTCAGTATCAGTAGGACTGTGTGAAGCTGCAGTTCTTCGGTTTGTCCTGTAGGTGGAAGCAGAAAAATACACTGAATGAATGAAATAATGAATGTTGCTTTGACTCACTGCTCTGGAGTAGTAGTATCAGTTTTGGTATCAGTAGTAGGATGAGTAGTAATATCAGTCGTAGTGCTATGTAGAAAATGCAAAATGTTAACTCTGTCTGTGCATCTAAATTCTCTTTCTTTTCCAGCTCCAGTCCATGAGGTGAACATCCAGCAGGTAGAAAACAGGATGAGCTGCAGCTCAGAGGGGATCTACCCTCAACCTGAGCTCACCTGGTCCACCACACCTCCATCCAACATCAACCTCCACAACACAACCACAGTCCAGCAGAATGAAGAGCAGCTTTACAGCATCAGTAGTTCTCTGATCCTCTCACACAGTCATACTGATCTGGTCTACAGCTGCACAGTCACAACTCCAACAAACAGGAGGAGAGCTGCTTGGAGGAAACTCAGTGAGGAAAACATCTCATCTCAACAATCCACTCACACATTATTGACTTGCTTCATTCTTGTCTTTTTCTCTTCCATCATTTCAGCTCCTATCAATGGATCAACAAGTGAAACAATCATCACCTGCGCTGCCTCCAACTTTTCCTTCTCTCACCTGCTTTGGAGATTCAACCACAGTCAGATGATGGTGAAGCAGAGCAGGACTGATGGCAGCTCCACAGTCTCAGAGGAGTGGAGGCAGCAGGTGAAGGATGTGTCAGAGTCAGGAGACATCACACTGCAGGACTTATCTTCAGAGCAGGAGGGAATGTACACCTGTCAACTCAGTAATGCTGAGGAGACGCTGATAAGTGACACCTCTGTGAAGATAAGTGGAGGTAAAACAGCAAAAGTTCCTCTGATTATCTGGAAGATGTGTTTGACCTGCAGACATCAAAGATCACAAAACTCCATCATGGAGCTTCCAGAGACAGAAAATTAACTGAATCTTTTATGTTTCATGCAATTTAATCATTGTTGAAGGAGTCAAGCAGATGATGGATAAAACTACTTGGGCTCTAATAACAGCAGCAGCAGCAGTGGTCGCAGCAGGAGTCGGCCCTCTACTGTATTATAAAATGAAACGACGTAAGAACATGTTCTTCCTTCACTTTGGAATTTATTTCTTGTTTTATTATTTCTTTGTTGTGTGTGTGTGTGTGTGTGTGTGTTCATGATGTTTTCTGAACTCTGAATATTTTTCAGGTCAACAAGAAAACACCACAAGAAGATCAAATAGTGATGAAACCAGGTCAGTAAATGTTCATTCTTAAACTTGTGTGCTGCTCTGTGTGAACTACAGTAAATGAGGGAACATGTTAAAGGAGAAAACTGTTGTCATCAAGTTAGTTTTCTGGGATGTTTCAGGAACATTTCCACCACTTATTTTCATCAACATGCTTTGTTGTATCAGCTAAGATGATGATCTCAGTCAGAGTTCAACAACATCCATGAAATGAAAACATTAAAGTCACTGAAATGAAGAGAAAACAGAAAATCACATGAAGGAATCAGGATTGATGAGGTTTATTTTACACTTTATACTCAGGAAGGATAAAGAAGGAACTGTGTTGGTTTTTATCTTCATGTGTGTTTCTGTTTTTCCTCTGTTCAGATGTATGAAGCCTGAAGATAAAGATGGAGGACGTTCTTCAAATGAAGGAAATGTTGAACCTGAACTCCAGTCTGGTCACTCTGGAAATGGAAACAAGAAATGGTTCAAGAAAAATGAACTTCTGCAGCAGTGACTGAAGGACTAAACAGTGTCTGTGATGTTTTGAAGGTTTGATGAGTTTGTTCCAGAAAGACTGAAGAAGAGCTTTAAAACTGTTTTAGACACAAACTCATTGTTTTTCTTCAGCTCATCAGTGAAAGACAAACTCTTGTGAATGTACAGAATGGACAGAGAATGTAGATTTTTTTTTTTCACAGCAATGCACTTCAGCTTAACAGAAGTACTGTGACCAAATAATAACAATTTATTTGTAATTTTAAGTGAGAAATTATTCCTGAAAACATAACGTGTCTGCCTTAAAAAGATCCAATTATAGTTCAACATTCCCTTAATTCTCTACATTTCCAAATATGGAACTGTAAAAAAAAAAAAAAAAAAAAGGATTCTACAGCATTAAGCACAGCAAAACAAGCTATGGTCACACATTTTCATCAACACTAAAACCTCAAAATAAGTTGATTAAACTAGATGTTTAGTAGAACCTATTTTATTTTTGTTTGCACAACTAAATATTTTTAATTAATTCAACGTGCTGCTTTCATTCTTCTCACAACTCAGAAGGGTTGATGATTTTATGTAAAGCATGGATGCTGTATGTTGTTGTAAATGTGAATAAAATCTTTTTTAATTTATGAGAATGTACCAATAAATGTAAATGGTGTAAATTCAGATTTGAAATCCGAGTCTTTTAGTAAAGCGTGAAGTTTTCCTTTGATTTTTGATCTGAAGTTAAAACATCTCTGATACCAGAAGAAAAAACAGCCAAATGTGAACTAATTTGACTTTTACTGTGATGAATTTCACTTTTAAATGTGAGCTTGTTCACTTGTTTGTGTTGGTTTTGATTTGTTTTTCCACTTTGAACTGAAACAGAGAAGGAACTGGATATATTCAGTTCAACTTCCACAGATATCTTTATAAATATCCAGATTTTATGCTGTAAAAATTTCAGTCAAATATGAATCAGTAGAACACAGATTGTCCCTCCTGTAAGTTTTGATATTTAGCTTTAATGATCCACCCAAACCTGTTCTCTTCTGCTCTTTTTTCTCCTCATGAGACACAAATAAAGACATTAGAATATTATAATAACAGGAATTAGGAATGGTACATTCCTTTTCTGCTCATAAATCCGACATACTGGACCTTGACAAGACAAACCTGATGAGGTGGTGTCGTCACTGGGACAAGACGAGCTCTCCGTTGGATCTTTAGAGGTTTGATGAGAGTCTGAAGACCTGAATGGTAGAACTGGTGGAGAGAAATCAGCAAAGAGAAGAGAGGGGAGGCAGGTTAGAGAAAGCCAAGGACCAGGTGAAGTGAAGTCAGAGCAGAGATGGAAAAGCAGACAGGAAACAAAGGTTAGGGAAAGTGAAGACTGGAAACAGAGCAGGGAGCGGTGGAATCCAAAGAGACGCTACGACTATTTAGAGACGACACAGGACCGACTGGAGGACTGAGTCCAAGAGAGGATGTGCAGTCTGTGGTCCAGCAGGGAGAGAGTGAATGAACAGAGCTTAAATAGCTGCAGGTGAGGTGGTGGACAGGTGAGCTGATGACTGAATGAGAGTCAGCTGCAGGAATCAGCAGAGTGCAGGCAGGTGAATGAGAGAGAGACAGAGAGACAGATGCAGAGACAGAAAGTAAATGGAACGTGTTGAAAAGCAGCATCTTCTCTGAGTCCTGGGGCCCAATCATTTCCATCAATAGAAACTTGTTAGTTCTGTTTAAAATCAACTTTATTCTCACAGTTTTGATGATGTTCTGACTTTAACTGTAACATGAATATTAAATAACACAAACACAAGTTTATCTTTGCTTTGTTTTCCTGCCAAACAAATGACAACAAATGTTAGAATTCTGCTTTATTTTCTCTGATATTTAAATTCCTGACAATTAAAAATAAAGTCCGTTCAGCTTTTAGACAGAAATTCATCTAGATTTTTACTGTTGCTTATAAATTATGTGATTAATTTAGATGAAAGTGTATTTAATTGATCATAAATCTAGAGTTTTGAAAATCCTTCATGTCCAGACAGACGTCTCTAAAGTCCTGCTCTGAAACTTTCACGTTACAGAAAAAGCTTTTATTGATTTATTGTTCAGACTAATGGATCATCCTCCATAGAACCCTCATAGTAGCAGTAAAATAAGTTTATAAATGTAGAAGAACACTGATGTTTTGGTGAAAATGTTGCCTCAACATACTTCAAAACTGATTCCTTTGTTTTCCTCAGACCTGTAAAATAATTTCAGTTGTGTTTAAATAATAGAAAAAATGAGCATCAACCCAGAACAGAGCTGAAATGAAAAGTGACTGAATGTAGAGTTCAGGGTTTCTGCTGTTGGCCTTCTTCCTCTGCTTCACCTCCACATCCTGAAAGCACAGATTCTACACAAAGTTCACCTGAGAGGATAAAAAAAGCTTCAGAAAGTGACAGCAGATGAAGGATTTCTGTCTTTTCACCAACATCCAAAGCTGACAGAGAAAAACAGTGGAGTTCAGTCCTGTTGCTTTGACAGCAAAGTTAAAGCTGCAGGAGCTGCTGGATGTGAGCAGAGGGCAGCAGCAGGGGGCGCTGTTGGAGGGTTTCCATCAGCCTTCAGCGTGTTCAGGACGTCAGAGAAAGTGTGACATTAAAACAGTGAACAGAGCATCTGTGATCTGTTTTCAGGGTCCAACCTCCGTTTTCCATCAACTCTCAGCTTCATCAGATCAGTTTACTGCTGCATAGAAATCAGCTGAGCAGATCTGTTCCTCCACAACACACAAACACACTTTAAACACTGACACACACAAAGTAAACTGGATTTTTCTCTTTATAGTTACTGATTTTAAAGTCAAGTTTGATCATTTCTTGGTGTAAAAGTGTCTGAAATTCCAGTTAGAACACGATGAGACGTTGAAACTGTAAATCAGAGTAATGACATGATGAATGCCAGCAGCACTTTAAAGTCCTGCCTTTAAGGTGGAATAATGTGGAGGATATTTAGATGAGATTATCTTTGACTGTCTCCCTGAGGACAACTTTGTTTTGGACATTGGAGAGAATCCAGACGTCATTTTGTGTCTTTTTGTGGTTGTTTTGTGTCTCTTAAGTTTGTTTTGTGTCTAGTTTTGATCATTTGTCTGGTTTTAGTTGTTTGGTGTCTCTTAGTGGTCATTTGTTGTGTTCGAGTGGCTTTTTAGTTTATTTTTGTGGTCATTTTGTGTCTCTTTGTTGTCGTTTTTCACAACTTTTTCAGCTAAATCAACACTTAAAAAACCTCATAATCAGATAAAGTTTGTAGAGTCAACAGTGAAGTGTTTGACTGAATAAATGAGTGATGGAGTTACAGCGTCCTCTGCTGGACACAAACTGAAATCATTTGTTGTCGTTTTTCCAGAATTGTTTTTATTTTTAATCATAAAGTGACAATAAAACCAGTAGAGGTCACAGACTGTTACAATCATTGTGTTTTATCAGCATGAAAATATGACATAAAACAGGATTTCAGAATATTGTGAAATGAAATGAAGTCTGATAATCCAGTATTAACACTGATAGTCTAATAATCCATGAAAATACAGACTCTGGATTGTATTTGAAGCCTCATGTTTGTATTTAGCTCCAATCACACTAAAATTCTAGTCTGAAATCTGTTCTATGAAAAATGAAGATACAAAACAAAGAGTCTGTTCCAGTCAGTGGAGGAAGTCAACTGAAGCTGATTTTACAGCAAAGAAAAACTCTGAAATAAAACTTAAACATCTATAAAACTGACAATGATCAAAATAATCATAAAAAACAAGAGTAGTAACAGCAGACAAAAGTGCATCAGTAGTTAGAAATTCACAAATTAACTATTAAAATAAAACATTGAAATAATGCTAATCTGCTCAGATCTGCTCAGTAGTTTTTCACATTCATTCAGTGAAACTCTGATGTCCACGTTTCAGTAAAAGCAGCATTAAATGACTAACAGCTGTGCAACAGTCAGTCAGATGTCAAGCTGCTTGTTTTTCTCACAATAGTGGTCATTTTTACCAAGGCACAAATGTTTTAAATACTGAGAAAGACGTTTGTCCTGCATGTCCTCTGAGAGCTGCATCATTACAGGCAGATAAACTATACTTCACTATACTTGTTATGCTAACTTACATACTGTTTGAATTTTACTGCTAGCTATATATGGAGTATGTTTAATGTCAGAGCCGTACATCATCAGAGTAAACTATGAGTCAGTTTTCAATGTTAGCTTATACTTTGTCTGTGTCACATATCCTGTCATGCATGTATCCAAATCTGTGTTGTGTTTTCCTTGCTTTCCCACCCCTCCCTCTTCTCCCATCCCTCCCCCTTGCCCTCTTCTGTCCCTCTCAACCCGCCCGGCCAGCAGGCAGATGGGTCCCCCCTATATAGAGCCGGGTTCTGCTCGAGGTTTCTTCCCTGTTAAAAGGGTGTTTTCCTTGCCACTGTCGCCTTTGGGCTGCTCTGGGGGTCAGGCATATGGGTTCTGTAAAGCGTCTTGAGACGATTTGACTGTAATTGACGCTATATAAATAAAACTGAATTGAACATGAACAGACACAAACCAAATAAAGCTGTAAAATACATGTGCAGTGCAGGAAAAAACTGTAGAATAAGAAACTGAAATACAACACAGTTTTTCAAAGCTCCTATCAGTCCACTGCTGTTAAAGATCCACATTACATGGGTTGTACAGTGAATTAATTATCACAGAGAAAACAGCAGAATGTAAATAAAATGATGGTTGAAATAATCCGTTTTACAAATATTACCAGGATCATTTCATCTCAAATCAACAGCAATTTCTGTTTGACTATATTTGATGTTCTGTGATGAAGAAATATGGATGTTTCTCATATTTGTGAAGCTATATATCAGAATTATAATAATTGTTAAACTCCAGAACTCTTCTCCGTGGATCAGACTGTCTGCTAACAATTTGTTTTTATGGTGAAATTTGTCAAAGCTGCTCAATCAATATAGTGTTAATAATATAATGTAGAATAATCATAATAAGTTAAAAGAAAATAACTTTCTTTTCCTTTTTGTCACCATGATAAAGTATTTAATCGGTTTTCTATTATTGTGACGTGCAGCTCCATGTGGGTCAGAAAATATCACTTCATGACTTCTTTAGATTTTATATAAAACTTGAATGTGTTAAAAAAAATCCTGCTCATAATGAGTTGACAGTCTTTTTTTTAATCAATCTAAAATTTCAAAAGACAAATTTTTAAATATTCAGAGTTTATAATAAAAAAACTAAACCAGAGATTGTCGAGAAGAAGCCTCTGATGATTTGAGATGAAATAAACTGAAATTAAACAAACAAAAAATAAACAACGGAATTAATAAAGTTCATTTGTAACAGCGTCAAAGCATAAAGTGTTTGTAAATCTAAACTAGCAGCTGAAGAAGAACAATGAGTTTGTCTCCAAAACACATTTTTAAAGCTCCTCTTCAGTCTCTCTGTAAAACCTCATCAAGGACTTTACCTCCAGTCTGTTCCTGCATTTATATCTTCAAGTTTAATGGATCTGCAAATAAAATTTAAAAAAAATCAGCCAAAAAACACATCAAATAGCAACAGGCCATTGTTTAATCCTCTTAAATACAAATAAACCTTCTCATCAACCATGACTCCTTCATGTGATTTTCTGTTTTCTCTTCATTTCAGTGACTTTAATGTTTTCATTTCATGGATGTTGTTGAACTCTGACTGAGATCATCATCTTAGCTGATACAACAAAGCATGTTGATGAAAATAAGTGGTGGAAATGTTCCTGAAACATCCCAGAAAACTAACTTGATGACAACAGTTTTCTCCTTTAACATGTTCCCTCATTTACTGTAGTTCACACAGAGCAGCACACAAGTTTAACAAAGAACATTTACTTACTGTATGTGGTTTTATCACTGCTTGATCTTCTTTTGCTGTTTTCTTGTTGACCTGAGAAATGTTCAGAAAACATCATCAACACAAACAATGTAAAAGAAATAAATTCCAAATTGAAGGAAGAACATCTTCTTACCTTTTTTCTTTTTATAGAACAGAAACAGACCGACTGCTGCTGAAACCAGAACAGCTCCAATCACTAAACCTATGAATCCTCCTCCATTGACTGATTTCCCTGAAATAAAAAAAAAAAAACAGTTAATTTTCTGTCTCTGGAAGCTCCATGATGGAGTTTTGTGATCTTTGATGTCTGCAGGTCAAACACATCTTCCAGATAATCAGAGGAACTTTTGCTGTTTTACCTCCACTTATCTTCACAGAGGTGTCACTTATCAGCGTCTCCTCAGCATTACTGAGTTGACAGGTGTACATTCCCTCCTGCTCTGAACATAAGTCCACTTACTTGTTCTAGACAGAGAGGCCGTCATGTTGTTTGTTGGAGTTGTGACGGTGCAGCTGTAGACCAGATCAGTGTGACTGTGTGAGAGGATCAGAGAACTACTGATGCTGTAAAGCTGCTCTTCATTCTGCTGGACTGTGGTTGTGTTGTGGAGGTTGATGTTGGATGGAGGTGTGGTGGACCAGGTGAGCTCAGGTTGAGGGTAGATCCCCTCTGAGCTGCAGCTCATCCTGTTTTCTACCTGCTGGATGTTCACTTCATGGACTGGAGCTGGAAAAGAGGAGAAAAAAAGATCTTTGATGTTCATTCAACAATATATTTGATAATTTTTCTCTTAGAAATACGTTGCACATAAATAACTAAGAAACTAATTGTTTTCCTGGATTACTATGTGCATCTCATACCATCAATTTTTAGGTTAATAACTGAATCCTTGGTTCCATTGTTGGTGCTGGTGTAACATTGGTATCTTCCTTCATCCTGAACCTTCACTCCTGTCAGCTGCAGTGAGGCGTTTCCTCTGGAGATCTGGTCCTTGAACAGTGACGTCCTGTTTCTGTAGATCTGGTCCTGATATCCAAGCTGGTCTTGGTTGTTGTAGTACGAGTGGACATGAAGTCTTTTCATATGAGCCCAGTAGATGACGACTCGAGGACCGGCCTGGAAGCTGCACGGTAAGATGCATCTCTCCATAAAAACACAGGACACCTCAGTATCTGCAACATCAGGTAAAGACCATGTTAGTGAGAGACTCAGACCTGCATCAGAAACACACTTAGATTTAGTTGTTGAGCAGCGTTTGTTCTGTTACTGAGAAATATTAATTACAACTAAATCTCCAGTTTTTGATTCATGAACTCCAAGAAGTTCGATCCATAAATATCTCTGGAAGTTGAAGCTGTAAAGAGACGATAAAATCAGAAAGCAGTAAATGTTTAACTGGTGGACTATTCTTTAGTAATATTTTATTGCAGTATTTTGTTGTTCCCTCCTGCTGTATTTGTAGAAGACGAGGACCAACAGAGAATCAGAGTTTCTGCTCCACAGTTTTAGACCAACTCAGAGTTCAACTGTTTAAACTGAGACTCTAACGAGGAAACATCATTTAATTTAATCCATTCTGTTTGTTTATCAGTAAATAAATGATGTTCTGAGAAATAAATCTGACTCTTCAACACAAATATTTGACCCACAAACAAAACTGACTTCTTCTTTTAGATTTCCTTCCAAATATCACAGCAAATGAAGACAGAATAATTCAATCATTAAATCTGTTCCAGCTCACCTGTATGAGGTGAAGAAAAGTTCAGAAGGTTTTTCTGTTCAGAGGATAAATATTTATGAAGAACTGATGAAGTTCCTGTTGTTGTAAACATGATCAGTTGTGTCTCATGTTCATCTGCTGCTGTCTGATGCTGCACATATTTAATCAACTAAAAGTAAAGACTCCAACAAACAGTAAATCAAGGATTCACTGCAGCACTGAGCTGCTCTGTGAGCTCCTCACTTTCTGACGTTTAAACTGATGTGATCACATTTTGATCAAGACGTTCTGGTTTAGTGAAGGAGAGATTTATGAAATAAAAACAGAATAAAATGCTGGATCAGGATAACATGAAACACAGTGAAGGGAACATTTAAACCGAAGTTTTTAGAATCCTGGTATCAGTTTTCACTCACCTCCTGTGGAAACTAAAATCTACAGAAACATGGAGAAGTTGATCCTGATCCTGATTTATGTCACGTTTCAGAGCAGAACTGGACTAAAGATTTATAAACACCAGATGGAGATCCAGAGACTGGAAAGGCCACAACTCATCATTCTATTATTATTTTATGATGATGACAGAAGAATCTAAAGTACAAAGTTTGTCCAAATGCAGCTTTTAGTACCAAGTTAAATCACAGGAAGTAGTATTTGGAATAAATACTTAAAACCACAACCTGGTACTGAGAAAGTACTACTTGGGTGTAAACATTTGGAATTTTAAGTATTTGGACATTAAGTTGTCTGCTGTGAGGAATATTTCTTGAATAAATCATTCATATTCTCAGTAGTATTTAAAGCTGAAACATTCATTCCAACTGCTTCTGTATCATCAGTCTGTCAGAGAGTCTCACTAAGTGTCAAAGCTGACAGAAACTAAGTCCTCCTCATGTCTCCTCCCAGCAGAAAGTCCATGAAATGAAGCTAAACTAGTGGAGTTCTCTGGTGGACTTCCTCCTCATGTTCACTTTATTCACAGTCTGATCAAATCCTTCATCAACATCTGAGCAGATTTCATCACTAAAGTCACACCAACATCACCAACAATAAATCATCATACCAGCTGTTGTATTTCCTTTCACTCAGTGTTTTCTCTCTGTGTTTACATTTAGATCCTCAGAGGTGGAGTTTCTCTGAGAGGAAACGCCTCTATGGTGATCATTCTCCTCCTCCTGCTGCTTCTGGGGATTTTCCATTAGATTCACTTCCTCAACATGAGTTTACAGTTTATTCTGTTCATAAACACCTCAACCCAAAACAACAGTGTTCTCTGATTTGTTCACGATATTCTAACTCTATAAATGGTCATTTTACACGACTGCATATATATGTTCTTTGCTAGATGTGTAAATATCTGTTTATATATATTTATTTTTCCATTATTTTTCTTCTTCTTTCTCCAGGGGCCTATTTCACGAAGCAGGTTTAGTGAAAACTCTGAGTTTGTTAACCCTGAAATGAGGGAAACTCAGAGTTTTTCGTTTCACCTGTGTCTGTTCGCTGGGAGACAACGTGGTGCTGAAGTACACTGTGTCTCCGCCAACAGCGGAGGTGGATCTCTGACAGAGATCCACCCCTGAACCTGCTATTGGCCACAACAGACCACATTATGTAAATGTGGTCTGCTGTTGGCGGTGGATCTGTCAGAGATCCACCGCCAACAGCGGAGGTGGACAGCGGAGGTGGGAAAGCGGTTGGCGCTGTTGGCGGTGACACAGTGTACTTCAGCACCACATTGTCTCCCAGCGAACAGACACAGGCGATGGCGCTTTGATTTACTTCAGGTCTGTGAGGTTTCTGGTCCTCTGATCGTCTCTCCTTCATATCAGGACTCTAAAGTTCAGTCTTTTCCTCCAGATCTGCTCTGAAGCATAAAATAATCAGGATGAAGGATTGTGTGTTTCTCCTGTTTCTGTGGATTGTGACTGTTTCCAGAGGAGGTGAGTGAAAACTTTGTCTTCTTTTCATAGATTCTAGTTTCTCTTTATTTTCCATCCATGGCTTTATTGTGTTTGACAAGTTGAGCTCTGTTGGTCTCATTAACTGTAGAAAGAGATCAGGAGAAAAAGGTTGAGGTGCTTTATTATCAGACTGAATTAAAGCTACAGGTGTTAGGATGGGGTTTACACACTGATGTGGTTATCAGGAAAAATAATAATGGAATCATTGTAAATGAGAATTAGTGGTCAACTGATCCTAGCTGGTAAAATAAAGAAGGGAGATGTAGAGAGAGAGAGAACAGCCACTACAGAGACTCTGGATGTCAGAGAGTGGATCTTTTTGTCAAATAAAGATGGAAAATTGTTTTTTTTTTTCATGTATTTTTGGAGCACAATGTTCCATGTTGAGAATAATAAGACATATAAATAATAAACACTTGATCAAAAAGAACTGAATCAAGGATTTGAGTCAAAGTCTGGACTTGAATCTAATTCAGATCCTGTGGTGAGAATTTAAAGGATCAGTTCATGATCTAAAATCATCTAATGTGACAGAACTGAAAGTATTCTGCAGAGAAGAGTGGACCAGACTTCCTCCATGGTGATGAAAAGATGATCACCAGCTGGAACAAACATTTAACTGCAGCTCCAAACAGACCAAGCAGTTATTAGGTTCAGGGGGCAATTACTGATTCACAGGAGTGACAGAGGTTTTCAATAAAACTTCAATAAACCAGAATTATAAACTACATTTTGTGTTCTGTGGGTTATCTCTGTATAATATTCAATAATCTAAGCATTAGTTTGATGATCTGGAACATTTAAATGTGAGAAATATGCAAAAATGTAAGATTTCTGTTGGGGGGCAAATACTTTTTCACAGCTCTGTATGTATGTAGGAAGTAAATCAAAGTAAACAGCTCACCTCAGCTCTTTACTGATGTACAACTGAAGACCTCAAAGGTGTTTAAACTGAGAAAACTTGATTTACATTCAATGACTGTTGTTCATCTTTGGACAGAAATGAAGTTTTTGATTCATTTGAGGATGAAAGAGGATTTATCAGCTCAATGTTCTGAAATTTACTGAACATCTGATCAAGGAGGAGATTTAAATTCTGATAAAATGCTGATAAGTATAATAACACACAATTTAACACTGTTTAGTTGTAATTCTTATTTCTCAGTAACAGAACAAACGCTGCTCAACAACTAAATCTAAGTGTGTTTCTGATGCAGGTCTGAGTCTCTCACTAACATGGTCTTTACCTGATGTTGCAGATACTGAGGTGTTCTGTGTTTTTATGGAGAGATGCATCTTACCGTGCAGCTTCCAGGCTGGTCCTTATGACATCATCACCTGGGTTCATTTCAAAGCTAGAAACCTTCTTGTCCACTCGTACTACAAGAACCAAGACAACCTTGAATATCAACACCAGATCTACAGAAACAGGACGTCACTGTTCAAGGACCAGATCTCCAGAGGAAACGCCTCACTGCAGCTGACAGGAGTGAAGGTTCAGGATGAAGGAAGATACAAGTGTTACACCAGGACCATCAATGGACCAAAGACTTCCTATATCAATCTGAAGGTTTACGGTATGAGAAGCAACAAACACAGGAAACCCTGAGTTCTAAACAATTTTTGTGCGACGTATTTCTAAGAGAAAAGCATCAATTATATTGTTCTATGATCATCAAAGATCTTTTTTTGTCCTCTTTTCCAGCTCCAGTCCATGAAGTGAACATCCAGCAGGTAGAAAACAGGATGAGCTGCAGCTCAGAGGGGATCTACCCTCAACCTGAGCTCACCTGGTCCACCACACCTCCATCCAACATCAACCTCCACAACACAACCACAGTCCAGCAGAATGAAGAGCAGCTTTACAGCATCAGTAGTTCTCTGATCCTCTCACACAGTCACACTGATCTGGTCTACAGCTGCACCGTCACAACTCCAACAAACAGGAGGAGAGCTGCTTGGAGGAAACTCAGTGAGGAAAACATCTCATCTCAACAATCCACTCACACATTATTGACTTGCTTCATTCTTGTCTTTTTCTCTTCCATCATTTCAGCTCCTATCAGTGGATCAACAAGTGAAACAATCATCCCCTGCGCTGCCTCCAACTTTTCCTTCTCTCACCTGCTTTGGAGATTCAACCACAGTCAGATGATGGTGAAGCAGAGCAGGACTGATGGCAGCTCCACAGTCTCAGAGGAGTGGAGGCAGCAGGTGAAGGATGTGTCAGAGTCAGGAGACATCACACTGCAGGACTTATCTTCAGAGCAGGAGGGAATGTACAGCTGTCAACTCAGTAATGCTGAGGAGACGCTGATAAGTGACACCTCTGTGAAGATAAGTGGAGGTAAAACAGCAAAAGTTCCTCTGATTATCTGGAAGATGTGTTTGACCTGCAGACATCAAAGATCACAAAACTCCATCATGGAGCTTCCAGAGACAGAAAATTAACTGAATCTTTTATATTTCAGGGAAATCAGTCAATGGAGGAGGAGTCAAGTGGATGAAGGATAAAACTACTCGGGCTTTAATAGCAGCACCACCAGTAATAGGAGTAGTAATAGTCGTCCTTCTACTGTTCTTTAAAAAGAAAAAAGGTAAGAAGATGTTCTTCTGTCACTTTGGAATTTATTTCTTGTTTGTTGTTTGTGTTGATGATGTTTTCTGAACATTTCTCAGGTCAAAAAGAAAACAACATAGGAAGGCTAAGCAACATTGAACCCGTTAAGTAAGTAAATGTTGTGTATTAAACTTGTGTGCTGCTCTGTGTGAACTACAGTAAATGAGGGAACATGTTAAAGGAGAAAACTGTTGTCATCAAGTTAGTTTTCTGGGATGTTTCAGGAACATTTCCACCACTTATTTTCATACTGAAGAAGAATAAACAAGGAACTGTTTTTGGCTTTTCTGTTTCATTTTTGTTAATTTTTTTTTTATCTCATTCTATTTCAGATGAACGTGTTGCAGAAACACTGGAAGTTAACTGAGTTAATCTCACTGAGTGCCTTTAAATCTAAACTGCGAGTTCTTGAGGCCGTTTCAACAACATGCGCTTGTTTTTTAAAACTTGATTGTACATTTAGTTTTACATTTTTTTCGTATTTAAAATATGCTTTAAGTTTGCAATTTTATAACTGTTCTTTGTACTTTCTGCTGCCTGTCATGACCTGGATTCACTTGAAAAAGAGGTTAATAATCTTCTTTTTTAAAAATATGTGAAAGAAATCAAAAACATATCAGAAACAAACAAGCAGCTTTCCATCAGACTGACTGCATCATCGCTGTTAGTCATCTAATGCTGCTTTTACTGAAACATGAAGATCTCAGGGTCACTGAATTAATAGTTAACAGGTGAATTTCTAATTATTGATGTGCTGTTGTCTGCTGTTATTGTTTTCCTTTTGTTTGTTATTATTTTGACCATTATAAATTTTGTAGAACTTTAAGTTTTATTTCAGAGTTTTTCTTTGCTGTAAAATTATCTTCAGTTGACTTCCTCCACTGACTGGAACAGACTCTTTGTTTTGTGTCTTGATTATTGATGGAACAGATTTTAAACTTGAATTTCAGTGTGATTGGAGCTAAATACAAACATGAGGCTTTAAATACAATCAAGAGTCTGTATTTTCAGGGATTATTTGACCATCAGCATAATACTGGACTATCAGACTTCATTTCACAATATTCTGAAATCCTGTTGTCCATCATAGACATGGACTGAACTGTGCTGTGTCTCTCAGTGAATAAAAAACTAACTCTGTCCAGCTGCCTTATTGTGTTACATGTCTGGATGGATTTATGGAAAAGGAAAGATCTTTTATTCTAATTGTTTTTCTACCAATAAATACATTTTATATTAAAGCATTTTCTGCTCCAAGATTGCTTCCTTCTCCAAACTGCAGTTTCTACAGTGTCCTGATTCTCTGTTTAAAGAGCTTCTCTGGTAGGCTGCAGGAGACTTTAGCGTTTGGGTTGTGCTAGTTTGGTTTTTGTACGGTTTCAATTGGACGACTATCTTGAGGCCCTTCCATGTGGTTTAGTGAGGTTTTCTGGAACAGTTCTACAAAACAACAAGGCAGAAGAGACTTCGAGAGTTTTTAGGAAGTTCTGGAGACCAGACTTTAGAGCAGCACAAACATTTGTCAGCAGTTTGAGCAGGAGAAGGTGAGCTTCAGAGTAGAAATGAGAAGGAAACCTTGTTGACCCGTGTGGTGAGGTCCTGTACCAAGAGTTTGAGCAGGTTGTGAAGTCTGTAGTTCTTTGGTCTGAAAGCACCAGAAGAGTCGACTCACTAAAGGAGAAAACAGGAGATATTGTTGGTTCTTCTGTCGCTCTGCAGTTTTCTTAGACTGAATATCAAGTTTCTGTTTTAAATGATTTACTGTGTGAGCCCAAGAAGACACATAAACACAACACATTTTATGATGTTAAATCTTTTTATAAATTGTTTTTTAATTTTAATCATAGTTTTTCTCTTTGCTTGTGTAGTTTTGTCGTCTGTGTGAAAGGTGCTAAACAAATAAAGTTGAATTGATAAACTGAATAAGTGACTCATGATTGTGACATCAGAAGTATTTTTATTGTGATTTAAGCGTTTGTTTCATTTTTAAGGTTGGGGTGAAAATCATGACAGGAAAAAAGATTAAAGAAATAAAGTATATTAAAAAAGCAATTAAATCAAAGGAAAAACACCAAATAAAATAAAACTTAAAAAAAGAAAATTAAACATTAAATGCAATTAAATTATATTAAACAGATGAAATACTTAATTAGATAATTTAACAGAAGATACAAAACATGTAATTATGAAATTAAACAATTTTTTAACAAAAAAGTCCAGCATAGAGGGGTGTTTTGTGGATTTTTAAGGCTGATAATGATTATTAGTGAGACATTTGGAGCAGATATTCATTAGCAGTCAATGAAAGTATTTAAAATCTTGGAGTAAAACTTAGAAGAACACAAACTCTACATGTTGATTTATAATCTAGATTATGTTCTGTTTTGTTTTTTGACAGGATTACCACAGACCTGACCGTGAACACCCACCTGAGGGAGACGCTGCCTCAGATCTCCAGTCTGCTTGGTCGTGGTCTTTCTGCTCCAGAACATCTTCATCAACTACGTCTTCTTCTGAAGAGGCCCTCAGATGCTGCAATCTCTGACCTTAAGGAGGAACTGATACTTTTACTCTGTAACCAGACGACGGTTATTTTAAAGACTCAGCTCCTGGTGGCTTTGAGTGAAAATTTAACATCCATCAAAGCATAACTACAGACAGATACACTTGGACAAAAATGATGGTAGCCCTCGGTTAATGAAATAAAAACCAACAAAGGTCACAGAAATAATTTGAATCTGACAAAAGTAATAATAATTAAAAATTCTACAAAAATTCACCAATGAAAATCAGACATTGCTTTTGAACTGTGGTTCAACAGAATTATTTTTTAAAAATAAACTCATGAAACAGGCCTGGACAAAAATGATGGTGCCCTTAACTTATATTACTAATATTCTGTTGCTCAACCTTTTGAGGCGATCACTGGAATCAAACCATTTCTGTAACTGTCAATGAGACTTCTATACCTCTGAGCAGGTGTTTTGGTCCACTCCTCATGAGCAGATGCTCCAGTTGTCTCAGGTTTGAAGGGTTTCTTCTCCAGATGTTTCAGCTGCTTCTACAGATGGCATCATGTTTTTGAAACCAAATTTGTTTTTCTTAAGAAATTTCAGATTGTTCATCATGTTTTGTAGAAAGACAGCTCCTTAAATTTGAAAAGGAACAATGTGGAGCTGTGGTTATTTATTGGCTATTATGTTATGATTTTACTGGTCACTTGAGATCAGACTAGGTTAAATGTTTAACCTGAACTAAAATGAGTCTAGAATATGTCAATAACTAGCAACAGCACTGACTCCAATTCATTATAATCAGAGTGTGAACACGCAACAGAAACAAAAATAAAATAGAAAGGTGTCAGAAAGTCAAAGTTTATTCAAACCACACAAACAAAACCAAACAGATAAGATCCCAGATTATTCACTTCAAATGAAAGAAACACTCGGCTGCTGCACGAACCTGGAAAAGTCATCGAGTTAAATAATAAAACGGCAGCAAACCTCTGGACGGACACCAGCATCTGCAGCGTAAAGTGTTACAGCAGCCGGGGGTTCGTGTCCGAGTAGTCGTGTGGGTCTCCTTTGAAGGGCAGGTGTGGAGGGTGGTTGCAGATTCCCATCAGGAAGATGATGATGGTGCCGAAGGTCATCACCGGAGTCACCAGGAAGAGGCAGAGTCGGTCCACCGTCCGGGCGATGCCGCTCCAGTTGTCCTTCTCCTGGAAACACCAATCACACATTTGGTTTCACCAACTGAAGATTTACAGTCTGATAGGAGTCACAAACTTACAGAGACACCATCTGCAGTCGTTTGTGTTCAGATTTTGAAATGGAAAAAGTTACGTGAACCATTGCAACTGATGTAAAAAGTTAGTTTGGAACATTGGGATTAATGAGAAGAAGAAAAAGAAGAAGAAGAAGAAGCCTCAGACATTACATTGGGTTCAAATAACAAAAAAAATGCAAAAGTGTCAAAACCGCAGTTCCTCAAATGTCCACTAGAGGCTGCGTCTAAAAGTGAGTCAATCCCCATAAACCTCCATGTGAAAATGTCCAACTTTACAGCACAAATAACTAAGTTTACAGCATAGAACATGAAATGTTTTGGTTCCTGTGGCTAATAACCACATTCGTGACAACTGTACGAGGGATGAATTTTTATATAACTCCCAAACTTCAGACTTAGAATTTAATAAGGGTTCAAATCCTCTTCAGTAAACTTATGTCACTGAGGGTTCGTCCATTTTTAAATACACTCGGTGGAGCTAGCTAACAGAAAAACCAATGCAGTCTAATGCTAACAGCCCTACAAAGGTTGTTATGTTCAGTTTTTGTTGAGGCTGTTAAAGAAAAGTGTGGACAAAATATCAGACCTCTCATGTCTAGAAGATGATTCTGGTATCAAATGTAGTTAAAAAATTAACCTTGAAAGTTTACCCAAAATACACTTATTAAAGGTTTTCTCTAGTAAATTAATTAAAAACCACACCCAGAGTATCAATGCTCGTTGCTATGTCAAAGACATTAACAGTTTTACAATTGAAAATAGAATATATCCCATAATACTGATACTCAAAGTTGCTTATAGGAAAGATTGTGCTAAACGAAAACAAGGTTTTGGTTGTAGATTGCAACACTTTGAGTGAATGTAAACTTTGTTGCAGTTCCTCAAATGTCCACTAGAGGCTGCATCTAAAAGTGAGTAAGTCCCCATAGACCTTCATGTTAAAATGTGCAACTTTCCAACAGAAATAAACACATTTACAGTCTGGTACATTGAAACACTTTTGGTTTCTGCAGCTAATTTCTACATCCATGACAACTGTAAGAGGGTTGAATTTTTATATAATAATTTAAAATGTTTCAAAAACTACTACCTGTGGGTGACATCACTGAGGGTTTATGTACAGTCAGTGGATCGAGCCACAGAAAAATTGATACAGGCTAATGCTAGCAGCCCTACAAAGGTTATTAAGCTCAGTTTTTGTTGAGGCAAAGTGCATCGCTTTGGCCACAGTGTACTTCAAACCTCTACTTTTCCTCAACATGGCTACAATTTAAACTTAGCGTTGTGTGTTTTGTTATTAAAAAGAAGAAATCACACCAAATACGACGTCTTCTACTGATATCTATTTATTCTTTTCTCACCTCATTGTAGTCGTTCTTGTTGCGCATGTGTTTGATGATGTAGTTTGCTCCGTCCACAGCCGGTTTGATCTCGGCGTACAGTTGGTCCGTCACTCCTCCGTCCTCCTGCGGCTTCACCACTACACCAAAAAAATTAAATAAAAATCGCAGTGACTGGACTAATTTTTTTACTGTTTTCAGGTTTAAGATCCGTGTTCATACCTGCAGCGTGGGTGGTCCTGGTCGTCAGTCCGTGCCTCTGCGACTGCTTCTCGAACATCAGCTCGCTGCGGGACTTGACGCTGTAGTATTCCTCCGCCGAGGCGATGTAGCCCACCGAGCTGGATCGCCGTGGCAACGCTCCGTCCCAGTATGGCTCCGCCTCCGCGGGGCGGGACATGCGCAGGATCCGAGGAAGACGCTCGAGGAAAAACTGCAAAGAGACAAAAAATGAAAGTAAATATATCTGGTACTCAATGCAGAATCAGATGAGTTTGTTGCTGTGCAAAAACTTTAGTATAATTTCAGTTACAGGTCGTTCAGGGAAGCAGAGGTGGGTGGAAATTTTGTGCATTGCTTATTTTGGGGGGATCGATACCACCACTGCTACCACCATCGATACCAGCATCGATACCACCACTGCTACCACCATAGATACCACCACTGCTACCACCATCGATACCACCATCGATACCACCACTGCTACCACCATCGATACCACCACTGCTACCACCATCGATACCACCACTGCTACCACCATCGATACCACCACTGCTACCACCATCGATACCACCACAGCTACCACCATCGATACCACCATCGATACCACCACAGCTACCACCATCGATATCACCACTGCTACCACCATCGATATCACCACAGCTACCACCATCGATACCACCACAACTACTAGAGCTACTTCTGTGGATTGTATTAGTGCAGCACAGTTACCTTCTTAGCTTAAACAACATTAGATCCAGAGGTCAAATCAGAATGAAATCAGGTCAAAATCTCAGCACAGAAAACTAGACAGACTTTTAGAATCATCAACTTAAACCTGGAAAACACAGACAGGCTGAAGTTAAAACTGCAAATATCAGTCTGATTAGTAAATAATGCTATGGCGTGTGTTGTTACCTTCTTGGTCCACTCAGACATGACGTGTGTGCTCGGCGTCCTGAAGTGCAGGTTGAGGACGACCACACAGTTCAACACAACCACCGTAACCAGCACCATGATGAACATCAAGTACCTGGGAAATGCACACAGATCAGTAAAAAGCAGTCGTAGTAGTTCTCAAACAGAATCACCACCATTATTGTGAGCAAACGTCCAGTCTGAAGTACTCCTAGCGACCGTGTAATTTTAGGCTTCAAACTCTCTTCTGATGTCGACTAACGGCTGATGTTTCCAGATGTGGCTGTGAGTTTGTGCGTGATATTTCATGACACGTACTTGACAATGAGCGGAACCGACATGGACGTTTCCGGCAGCCGTTGAGAAATCAGCAGCAGGAAGACGGACTGAGCCAGTAGAACCGAGATGGACAGAGTCATCTTCTCACCACCTGGACACAAACCAACCAGTTCACAAACCTCTGACTGGACTCATCGTTTCAGAAATGCCAAATATTTGCTTGATTCCAGGATTTCAAATGTGAGGTTTTTAGATCTTTATTGTCTTAAATTTAGGGCTGCAACTAACGACGCGTTGACTAATCGTCTGAGCGCGATACGTCATCAAAAGCGGAAGTGAGGGCGCAATGCAACAGAAATCACCGTCCGACCGGAGCGCGGAACACGGACAGACGTCGGCGCCGCATCGTGCATACATAATATATGCACGATTCAGCGTCGATGTCCGATTCAGACGATTCGTCGACGCGTCGTTAGTTGCAGCCCTACTTAAATTATGTCATACTCAAGTTCGTTGCATTTTGGCTGTTGGCCAAAGCAAAAACAATATATTTCACTATTACTACCATCACCACCTCCACTACTATTAAACCAGTTTCCATATGAAGCTGGAACCCCTATAGGATGCAGAGATGTAGCTTTGTTGTGTTCAAGCTGTAACGACAATCAAATTCTGACAATTCAGGGGTTAAATCGACGCTGACTGACTGTCGGCGGGCAGGTAGTAGACGAGACAAGCCAGGAAGGAGATGAGCACGCAGGGGATGATGATGTTGACGATGTAGAACAGAGGTTTGCGCTTGATGATCAGGTAGAAGGTGATGTCCTGGTGCTTGTTGCTCTCCATGGGAATGTGCTTGTAGGTGTTTCTCTTGGCCGGACGGTGGATGATCTCCCACTCGCCGTTCTCTGCAGACGAGGCGAGAAACAGAAGATAGCGTTTATACATTCTGTCATCACTAAAACTGGGGGATTTTAACAACCCGAGAAGCTGTTTCTGCTCTAAAAGTTTCAATTTCTTCTCAAGGATTTTAAAAACTGACACTAGTTTGCAATAAAATGTAATATTAGATGGAATATTTTGACTGAGCATGCAACTTTTAATTTTCCAGGCATAATATTTAAATTTCATGTGTGATATTACTTAATAAGTATAATTGCCAGCATTACTTAGCTCATTTATTATTATTTTAAATCATATATTGTACTTATATTTGATGGCTTTTCTACTCTGCACTGCATTTTTTATTTCATTTTATGCTTTTCTGAGCAAAATCCGGCAAAACAATTTGTCTGAATTACTAAAGTTTTACCTATTCTTATGAATATTTTATAACATTATGATATTCATGTGTAATATTTAGATTAAATGTGCAATATTTCACTTTTATGCACAGTTAGTCAATGTAACTATGTATCTTCATTAATTCATTTTATCTTCTATAGAGTCAGAGCTACAACAAGTGACCGTTTTTCCTCTAAAATCGAGTAAAATTTTAATAAAACTTAGCGAAACGCCTCAAAAAGTAAACAAACTAAGGAGAAAACATTGACAGAAAATATGCAGTATGGACCTTTTTGGTGCTTTTTCATTACTTTAAAACACACAAAAATAAGGAAAAGTTATTTTTGCAGCAGTTTCTACTGCTTTGAGCACCAAAACGCTTCGTTTAATGGTAAGAAAAATGTTCTTTTAGCAGAACATTATGACGTCACAGTGGATATTTGACGTTTCAGGTATGAAAATGAAGTTTATTCATCAATTTATCCCTCAATTTATCCCTGTGTTAAAGCTTCTCATCAACAGATATTCATTATGGGCACAACAGATAAAGCGAGAACGCAGAAACGAACATGAGGAAACACAAATTGTGCAAAAGATGAGCAGGAAGAGGAAGTTACCGGTGAAGCCGGCAGGGTCGATGATGATCCACTCCACCGTCGCGCCTTCATCTTCCTTCAGCAGCATCCGGATCTCTTTGGCGTTGTAGGTCAGAGAGCTGCAGGAAAATGGGTTTTAAATGAATCTGAGAAGGCTTCAGGGGGAGAATGTCGAGGTATTTGCTTAAAAACACACGACAAGCTGTTTTTGTGGTATCTGCAGGCATTTAAAAAAATGTGTTTTTTTAGTCGTGACAACTTCATGTGACGATCTGATGAAGGTATGAGAGTCTCAGAAATGATGAATTCCATTAAAGTGCAAAAAAAAAGAAAGGCCTGCAAGTCTAAAATTATGCATAGTATGAAGGTAAAACTTTTCATGGATTCATTAAATATATTAAAGTTAACATACAGGAAAAAAACAGCTGATTCTGAAGAAGTCAGGTGGAGAAACTGGCGGGTTTTTCATAGAACTACTGAACTACAACCCAAATCAGAGCAATAATCCAGTAAAACACCTTTTAAATTTGTGTGTTTTGATGCACGGTAAACTTGCGTGAATTTGAGCGTGCAGTTCTGCCAGTCGAAGGGGAAGTAGTTGACGTTGATGGAGCAGGACGAGCGGAAGATGGCGGGGGGCAACCAGTAGCAGAGACCATCGGGAAACACCAGTACGTTACTGTAGTAGGCCACCTGGAACTGGGCGTCGTTACTGGGAAAAAATCACCGCTTTGATCCAGATTATCGCCAAAGTAGAAACACATCAGGAGCAGTAAGAGGCTTTAAACTCGAAAGAAACTCCAAATCGAGGTGTTTGGTGATTATCTCTTTAAGAATACAGAATTTATCAGAACGATCTTGAATCGTTCTGCTTGACTATCTCCGATTTATTCAGACTTTTAAGAACTCTTTTCATGGTAACACCAGCGATTTCTTCAACCAGCACGGCCTACATGTTAACTGTACGTTCGTTTGCACATTAGTTTCCTAACTTTTATTTAAATGGCAACATGTGTGAGCAACTGGAAACCTTGAATTTCCCCGAGAGGATAAATAATCTATCTGGAAAAAAATCAAGAGTTTGTGGGAAACACACGTCAAACTTTAAGGAAATCCGTGAAGATATCGGGTATTGCACTTTGGAGTAACAAAGGAGGGTGTCATCTGCGTAAAATATTATTCATTGATGGTAAATTAAAAAATCAAACAAACAAAAAAAATTACAAAAAATGGAATAAATTTGAACCTAGAAGTCTTAAACAATGGATAGACATCAGGGCTCCAGACTAACTTTTTTCCTAGGAGCACAGTGCCCCCTAACTTAGAATTTTAGCAGCACAACCAGAAAATTTAGGGGTGCACACCAATATCGACTTGCAAAGTAATTATTCACATTTCCTCTCATTTTCACTGTATAAATACTTGCACAATAAATGCAGAAACTATGTTTTCAATTCACAATTTATTGTGCAGCAGTTGACAAAACATAACAAGAAAAGCACTCAGAGAGCGCAGTACTCCACCAAGGCTGCTCAGTTGATGAAATCTGTACTAAAAAAGACCTTGTGCTGAGTACAGGCATGTGTTATGCATGTGCACGTTATGTATTTATACTGAATCACGTGTAAATTAGTCTTATAAATGTCTGTTGATCTGTTCATCAGTTTTGGCAAGCCTTTGTTTTGCTAGTGCTAAAATAACCATTTCCTAAAGGCTTTTATTTTGAATGCATATTTTTAATGCTACGGGCTTTTATTTTGTGACCATTTCAGCGGCACAGGAAGTGTTTCTTGAGGAAGAGGTTTCTTGACATGACGAAGACGCTGCAGAAAAGTCCGAAAATCCACGTAAAGATGAAAGAAAATGGTTCCACTGTTGCTGTCTAGCAAAGGATGTGTCTAAACTTAGAAGCAGCTGGAATGGAGACAAGAAAGGAGCGTTCAGGCTTATTTTATGTTCAAAATAAGGCTGAACGTAAATGAAGGCTTTGTGAAACCGCAGGAGCTTCACCGTCATTTGCCCCCCGCTCTCACACACATTGGCCCGCCTTCTTCTTTTGGAGTTAATGTCGGTTAAACCAGCTCATTTGCGCATTACTGTCTACTGGGCTGAAGTGTGGAGCAGAAGTTTGTCAGCAACAAAAAATACTCAATAGTAATTTTTAAAAATCAGCAAATTTACTGGTCGCACATGCGCGAGTAGATGAAAAATTTACTCACACTCGCTCAAATTTTGGTCACAAAATGCGACCATTTAGTCGCAGTCTGGAGCCCTGGACAAAGTGAGAGAGAGAGAGAGATGTGTGATGGAAATTATCTTTTCTTTTTGCTAAATTTTCTCGCTAAGATCAAGAGGAGAGGAAGACATGGAGCTTACTGTGACTGTTTAACTGGTTTCCTTTTCTAATATTTCCTGCTTTTGAACCATCCTTTATTTCTTTTAAAAACTGGTTTTACATTTTCCAACATTGTGTGAGTTTTTATTCACCAAACAGTGCTTTTATTGTAGCCTAGCCGCGCTAGACCCAGCTCTTAAGACACAAGGGTCTAGGAACGCTCGACAGGGAGGGAGGCGGGCTAAAAGGTTGTCTTTCAAATCCCTCTGCAGCAGTTGGGTAGGTATACAACCAATCAGCGCAACGAATAGGCTGACGGAGTTCCTAGAGCGCCGGCGGATTGTGGCTAAGTCCCATTAGCTTCCCAACCAGCGGAGCCAACTGGTATATTAAGGATTTGCCATATCCCGTCGGCATAAGTCCAAATACGTCTTTCTTCTCAATGAAACACTTCAGTGCCGTCCTTTGTTTGTCTTTCAAGTTGAATTTTAGCTTCAAATCTTTAAGGGCTGTGGCCAAAGCCGAGTCGAAAGATAACTGTTTATTGTGCGCCGGTTGTTTCTGTCAGAATCGTCGCGCCTCTGTCGTCACTTAGCTACGCCCGCCTTCTGACTCTACACTTCATGGTGATTGGTCCGGCCAGTTTTAGGAGCATCCAACCTCGAGCTTTATGGAGGGTAACTAGACCCACCCTGGCAGAGAATTAAATTCGTTGCCGTGGGTTGTCTAGGCTACTTTTATTCGTCTTTCAAAACCTGACGATTTTAGGAGTTTTTGTCTTGTTTTGCTGCCTTGTGAATCTCTTTTTACCTCCGATTTAAAAGGTTTCTCTATAAATAAAGTGACACTATTCACTCTCACATAAAAAATGTATATCTATCTGGAAAAAGTCAAGAGTTTCTGGAAAACGCATGTCAAATTTTTAGGAAATCTGTGGAAAATACCAGGATATTGCACTTTGGTGAACTAAAGGAGGGTATCATCTGCATAAAATATTACTCACTGCTGGTAAAATAACTTAAAACAAAAAATGGTATAAATTTGAACCAAGAAGTCTTAAACAATGGATAAACAAAGAGTCGTACTTGTTTTCCAGCACTATCTCTGGCAGCCACAGCATGGTGGTTGGCAGACGAAGCGCCTCGATGCCGTCGAACTCCGTCGAATTCCACGATAATCTGTAGTCAATCCACGTCTGTCGCAGCACAGACAGACTTTAGAAACAAATAACTGCAAAAACTTCAAATAAAAATGTAAAAAAAGACTTTTACTTACGTGATCTATCCAAACGTTTGTCAGCAGCGTCTCATCAACTTCTTTCTGCAAGCAAATTGGAAGATTTAATGAAGACTTTAGCTCATTTTTGAATCATTTCAGAACGTCACAGAAACCTGGATGTGTCTGGAGCTTCATTTTATTTTATCTTTAAGCTAAAACTCCATATTTGTACCAGAGAGATGAGGTTGGAGAGCGTGAGGGCGAGGTAGACGTCCACGGCATCCTGCTGCCTCTCCACCGGTCGCAGCTCTTTGTTGTAGCCCTTCTCTTTCATCAGGTAGTTGATCAGACGCTCCTCCTCGTTCCTGCACCAGCACGCTGCAAACGCAATTTAAGTTACATTTTAACCAATTCAACATACAGAAGAGATCCAAAAAGCTCAGATTTGAGTATTTAGGAACAATAATTACCCCCAAAATGTGCAAATTAACCTTGAACGGTGCCAAAAAGTTGTTGCTGGGCCCCTTTTACCCTCCATTATAGAGATAATAAGATGGTTGAAATAAGAAACGGCAACAATTTTGCTAATTAGTTAAACATTTTAAGTCAAAAATGCCCCAAATCTGCTTGAACCAGCTTTAAAATGTGACATTTTTATTTTATCAAATTTTGACTGCTTTTTGGACAAAAACTGAAAGCAGAACATGATAATATGCTAGACAATCTTTGATTCCGCAGGCTAAAATCCTTGATTCCGCAGGCTAAAATCCTTGATTCCGCGGGCTAAAATCCTTGATTATGTGGGCTAAAATCCTTGATTCCGCGGACTAAAATCCTTGATTATGTGGGCTAAAATCCTTGATTCAGCGGGCTAAAATCCTTGATTCCGCGGGCTAAAATCCTTGATTATGTGGGCTAAATTCCTTGATTCAGCGGGCTAAAATCCTTGATTCCGCGGACTAAAATCCTTGATTATGTGGGCTAAAATCCTTGATTCAGCGGGCTAAAATCCTTGATTCAGCGGGCTAAAATCCTTGATTATGTGGGCTAAAATCCTTGATTTAGCGGGCTAAAATCCTTAATTCAGCGGGCTAAAATCCTTGATTCCGCGGACTAAAATCCTTGATTATGTGGGCTAAAATCCTTGATAATGTGGACTAAATCCTTGATTCCGCGGGCTAAAATCCTTGATTCAGCGGGCTAAAATCCTTGATTCGTCTCTGAGCGCTGCGCTCCACATCAGCTCGTGCTTCCAGTGTGTGTGTGAATGCGTGAACTGATGACGTCAGGCAGGCCGTCACATAAAAACTCACAACTCCATTTATATCGGTTATAGTTTTCTCATTTTATGCGGAAATTGTGAAGTCAAGCGGGACCCGCATATTTCTCTTTTTTTTCGTGGAAATGTGAGATTCTTGTGGGAATTATGCGCTGTTTTGCGGGGATTATGCGGCCTTTTGGGAAATAATTGACCCCCACGTAATCAGCGGCATTTTTATGATTAATGCGGGAATTCATGCGATCGCATACTCGCGTTTTTCTGGAGGGTCTAATACGCAGTTTTTTTTTGAAGTAGACGTCATTTATCATTTAAAATCTGTAAAATTCCGCTTTAAAAATAATGATAATCAGTTTTCAGGCCCTAATATACATAGCATTTCTTTCAAATAACATCACAGGTTTGTCAGATATTTTTTAGGGAATTTAACAACTTTTTGACTCTTTGTGTTTACTGTATATAAATGAACAGTAAACAAAGACTTCTCTGGCATTCACTGAGGAAAACAAACCAGGAGTGTGTGAATGTTTTCATGCTGCTCAGGTTTCAGTTCATCGCAGCTGCTGCACAAAACCGGCCGACGTTTAACCCCTGAACCGCCACGCTTGTTTTCATTTTACCTCCACTCGGCCACAAATTTCTGCTCTTTTGGCTCTTCTACACATGTTTTTGAAAAATATTTTACATTTAAAGGACCAAAGTGGAGCTGCAGCTGCTAATTTAACTCCCAATTATTCTTTACATGCTGTATTTTTAGTTAATTTATCCATTTTTTCATAACTATTTTGCATTTAAAGGACTAAAGTGGGGCTGTAACTACTAATTAACCACCAATTATCCTTTACATTCTGTATTTTTAAGTCATTTACCATGTTTTTGACAAGTATTTTACATTTAAAGGACTAAAATGGGGCTGGAAATATTAATTTCACTCATTTCCATTCTGCTTTTTCAGCAAACTTGGCTCGTTTTTGACAACTACTTTTCATTTAAAAGACAAATATCTGCTCCAACTGCAAATTTCATTATCAATTACCTTAGACTTTCTACAATTTTTAGCTAATTAATCCAGTTTTTGACAAGAGTTTTATATTTAAAGAATTAAAATGGGGCTGTCACTGCTTATTACATTATTATTTAACATTTATATTCTGTTCTTTTAAGCTGATTCATCCTTTTTTAACTGATTTCTCATTTAAATGACTAAAGTGAGACTCCAACTGTTAATTTTATTATCATTTATGCTTCACATTCTGTCATTTTTAACTAATTTGTCCTGCTTTTGACAACAAAATTTTATATAAAGGACTAATTTGGGGCTGCAACTGCTGATTTCACCAACGATTAATTAGAAAATGTATCATTTGGCCTCTAAAAAAAATCCAGGTGACACATTTATACTGCTTATTAGGTCCAATTACTACAAAAAAGACTTGAAAAATTACTCAATATTTACATTTTCTTTAAAAGGAAGGATTTAAAGTGATGAATCGCTGATCAGAATTGTTGCTTTTTGCTTCCTGGAGTCCTGTTTTACATGGGATTAAAGCAGGTTTTACAAGAAAAAGCTTTCTGAAAATGAAGATAATACATTTACACTGATATTTCCAGTCAAATTTAGCATCAGAAAAGTCAGTTTAGGCCTCTGAGGAACCGTATGAATCTGAGTTTAACACATAAACTTATAATTTTCTTACCCGATGACAGCAGAGTGAGCAGGAACGAGGCGACCAGTGCTGCCCGTTGAAGCTCCATGGCCGACTGAAGTCCTTCTGCTCATCGACCTTCTGCCAGAATCCCGAATGATCGACGGACGGCAGCTGCAGAAACACCGAGAGGAGAAAATAGAAAGCAGACGGCAGCACTGAGTCTGCCGGGAAACACAAAGAGCCAGGAGGAGCCTCGCATACAGTGAGAACATCAACCTAATCTGCTGTAAGTCCAAGAGCTTTGTCCCAGGGCGGTTTCATGTCGGTTACACTTGGACATACGTTTTCAAAAATGTCTTTTTATCTCGCGGGCCGGATATACTTGTGTTCTAAATGATTAAAAATTTTCCAAAATAACTCAAAAATTGTGCAAAATTACTCAAAAGTCATCTAAAATGACATGAAACTTGTTCTAAATGATTACAAATTGTCCAAAATGGCTCAAAAATTGTGCAAAGTTACTCAGAAGTCATCTAAAATGACATGAAACTTGTTCTAAATGATTACAAATTTCCCAAAATGGCTCAAAAATTGTGCAAAATTACTCAAAAGTCATCTAAAATGACATGAAACTTGTTCTAAATGATTACAAATTTCCCAAAATAACTCAAAAATTGTGCAAAATTACTCAAAAGTCATCTAAAATCACATGAAACTTGTTCTAAATGATTACAAATTTTCCAAAATAACTTAAACATTGTGGAAAATTACTCAAAAGTCATCTAAAATGACATGAAACTTGTTTTAAATTTTTAAAAAGTGTCCAAAATGGCTCAAATATTGTGCAAAATTACTCAAAAGTCATCTAAAATGACATGAAACTTGTTCTAAATGATTAATAATTGTCCAAAATGGCTCAAAAAATGTGCAAAATTACTCAAAAGTTGTTTAAAATGACATGAAACTTGTTTCAAATGATTACAAATTGTCCAAAATGGCTCAAAAATTGTGCAAAATTACTCAAAAGTTGTTTAAAATGACATGAAACTTGTTTCAAATGATTACAAATTGTCCAAAATGGCTCAAAAATTGTGCAAAATTACTCAGGAGTCGTTTAAAAATGACATGAAAATTGTTATAAATGATTAAAAATTGTCCAAAATGGCTCAAACATTGTGCAAAATTACTCAGAAGTCGTTTAAAAATGACATGAAACTTGTTCTAAATGATTACAAATTGTCCAAAATGTCTCAAAAATTGTGCAAAGTTACTCAGAAGTTGTTTAAAAATGACATGAAACTTGTTCTAAATGTTTAAGTAATGTGCAGAAAGACCCAAAATTTGTCCATAATTACTTTAAAGTTAGTCAAAAATAGTTCAGAATCACTCCAAAGTCATCTAAAATAACATAACATCTGCGGTGAATGATTAAAAATGGTCCAGAATTACTCAAAAGTCATCAAAAATGCCATGAAATCTGTTCTAAAATGGTTAATAATTGCACAAAATCTCTCAAAAGTCATGCAAAGTGACACGAAATGTTGTAAATGATTAAAATGTGTCCATTATTACTTAAAAGTTATCCAAAAGGAAATGAAACCCATTTTAAGTTATTGAAAATTTGGCCAAAATGACTGAGAAATCGTCCAGAATCACTCCAAAGTCATCTAAAATGACATTATACGAGTTGTAAATGATTAAAAGAGGAACTTGTGTACATTTTTCTACAGATATTTCGGCCCCCTTTGCTGCTGTCAGGCCATAAATCTCCACACTGAATGACTGATGTCTCCTGATATAAAACAATAAAGGTTTTTCCAGTTTGCAAAGACAAACAAGTCGCGCAAACGAACATGAATCTGATCTGGAATCTGGAACAGATCCATCATTTATTCACTAAACAATAAAAACAGACACACACAAGACAAACATTTAAACGTTTAACACACAGGTTTAACAGAGTTCATCTAGTGTGTTTTATTAACTGTAAAATGGTTCATTTGAGCTTTAAAAAAGTCCATGAATGTTTTTAAAATCGAGTTTTTCCTCAGGAACTCATCTGCTTCGCTGCTCAGAGCGACAGGTTGACGTCGTTCTTCATCTTCCCGCTGCTCAGGCTGTGGATCATCGCGATCATCGCCGAGTGTTTGTTCAACTCGTCCTCCTTGTGCTTCAGCTTCGCCTCCAGCTGACTCTTCTGCAGCTCCAGAGACGACGCCTGGAAAGCAAGAAATGACTGTCCATAAAGCTGCCCATAATCACCCAGAAGTCATCTAAGTTCACATTACACCAGTCTGAAATTATTAAAAACTGTCCATAATTGCTCAAAAGTTCTCATTAGAATGTTAGAAAGTTTCGGGGCTCTAAAGACAAAAACAGACGTCCGGGTTCACCTTGATGCTGGCGTCCTTCCTGGCCTGCTCCGTTTTGTTCAGTTCCTTCCTCAGAACGTCCACCGTGTCCTCCAGCTCTCTCCTCTCCTGGTCTTTCTCCTTCACTTTGTCCTCCTCGGCCTGAAGTTCAACACGCAGACCTGCCAGAAACACAGAAAAGGTTTGATTTTGTCCAAAATGACTCACAAGCGATCCAAAAATTACACAAAAGTCATCTAAATTACATTAAACCTGTTCTAAAATTACTCAAAAATGGTCCAAAATGACATCACACCTGTTTGAAATGATTAAAAATTGTGTAAAGTTACTCAAAAGTCACCTACAATGACATTACACATGTTCTAAATCATTAAAAATAGTCTAAAATTATTTTAAAATGGTCTAAAATTACATTACACCTGTTCTAACTTATTAAAAATTGTCAGTAATGACTCAAAAACGGTCCATAAATGACATGACACCTGTACTAAAGCATTACAAATTGTGATGACTCAAAAATCCTCTAAGTTGATATTACACCTGTTCTAAATGATTAAAATTTGTCTAAAATTATTTAAAAATGAGAGCACACCTGTTCTAAATGATTAAAATGTATCTAAAATTATTTAAAAATGAGAGTACACCTGTTCTAAATGATTAAAATTTGTCTAAAATTATTTAAAAATGAGAGCACACCTGTTCTAAATGATTAAAATGTATCTAAAATTATTTAAAAATGAGAGTACACCTGTTCTAAATGATTAAAATGTATCTAAAATTATTTAAAAATGAGAGCACACCTGTTCTAAATGATTAAAATTTGTCTAAAATTATTTAAAAATGAGAGTACACCTGTTCTAAATGATTAAAATGTATCTAAAATTATTTAAAAATGAGAGTACACCTGTTCTAAATGATTAAAATGTATCTAAAATTATTTAAAAATGAGAGCACACCTGTTCTAAATGATTAAAATTTGTCTAAAATTATTTAAAAATGAGAGTACACCTGTTCTAAATGATTAAAATGTATCTAAAATTATTTAAAAATGAGAGTACACCTGTTCTAAATGATTAAAATGTATCTAAAATTATTTAAAAATGAGAGTACACCTGTTCTAAATGATTAAAATGTATCTAAAATTATTTAAAAATGAGAGTACACCTGTTCTAAATGATTAAAATGTATCTAAAATTATTTAAAAATGAGAGTACACCTGTTCTAAATGATTAAAATGTATCTAAAATTATTTAAAAATGAGAGTACACCTGTTCTAAATGATTAAAATGTATCTAAAATTATTTAAAAATGAGAGTACACCTTTTCTAAATGATTAAAATTTGTCTAAAATTATTTAAAAATGAGAGTACACCTGTTCTAAATGATTAAAATGTATCTAAAATTATTTAAAAATGAGAGCACACCTGTTCTAAATGATTAAAATGTATCTAAAATTATTTAAAAATGAGAGTACACCTGTTCTAAATGATTAAAATGTATCTAAAATTATTTAAAAATGAGAGCACACCTGTTCTAAATGATTAAAATGTATCTAAAATTATTTAAAAATGAGAGCACACCTGTTCTAAATGATTAAAATGTATCTAAAATTATTTAAAAATGAGAGTA
This sequence comes from Acanthochromis polyacanthus, assembly GCF_021347895.1. Taxonomy (NCBI): domain Eukaryota; kingdom Metazoa; phylum Chordata; class Actinopteri; family Pomacentridae; genus Acanthochromis; species Acanthochromis polyacanthus. The sequence continues at coordinate 220,588 of NC_067132.1, read as the reverse complement.
CACCTGTTCTAAATGATTAAAATGTATCTAAAATTATTTAAAAATGAGAGTACACCTGTTCTAAATGACTACAAATGGTCCAGAATGACCTCAAAACTGACCAAAACAATGTGAAACTTGTCCAAAAACCACTCAAAATTATCCAAAATGAGCATCAAATCTGTGGTTAAACTCCTCATTTGTGGTTGTTTGTGTCGACAGAACACAGTTAAAACCACAGAATGATTCACAGCCCTGCACTGACATAAAACCGACCTGCGATGTCGCTGTTTTTCTTCTGCAGGTCCGACTGAAGGGATTTGATTTCTTCGTCTCTCTCCTCCAACACCGACGCCATCCTGAAAGAGGAACGGAGAAGAGTCAGAAACACGGACAGATGAGATGCTGGAGTGTATTTCCAGCAGGATTTATGACTAAAAACAGCAAACAGAGGTCCTAAAATGTGTGTCAGACACTATAATATAGTGTAAGATCTGCTGAAATATTTAATCATAGGAGCTAAAATATGAGGAGCAGCTAACAGTGATGACATCAATCCTTTCTGTGGCTTATTATACCTGTTTAAAAGGATTAAAAATAGTGTAAATCATGGAGTTACTTGTCTTGCTGCAGCTGTAGAGCTTCCTGGTTCCTCCTCAGAGCTTCGTTCTGTTTGGTCAGAGAGATGTGAGCCGACTGGAGCTCCTTCAGCAGCCGCTCCGTCTCATTGAACCTGAAAACAGCACCGATAAACACAGGAAGAGACGCTTTATCATTAAAAGAACACCTGAAAACATGCTCGGGATGTGGGTTTTCCAGGGCCGATACCGATAAAGACAGATATTTGGAGCAGATATATATTAAACGTTATGTTTTAACAGCATGTTATAGCAGAGAACCTGTCATTCATAACTAGAATTCTTCATTAATAAGGGTTACCATAACGGAACATGTAAAATAGAAACTGGAGAGATTAAATGATCTCACACTACACATGTTCCAAATGATTTAAAATTGTTCACAATTATGCAAAAATGGTCCAAAATGACATTATACCTGTTCTAAATTATTAAAAAAATGGTCAAAATGACATTATACCTGTTCTAAATTATTAAAAAAATGGTCAAAATGACATTATACCTGTTCTAAATTATAAAAAATGGTCCAAAATGACATTATACCTGTTCTAAATTATAAAAAAATGGTCCAAAATGACATTATACCTGTTCTAAATTATAAAAAAATGGTCCAAAATGACATTATACCTGTTCTAAATTATAAAAAAATGGTCCAAAATGACATTATACCTGTTCTAAATTATAAAAAAAATGGTCCAAAATGACTCAAAAGTCATCTAAAATGATATTACACCTGTTCTAAATTGTCAAAAGAAATTCAAAAATGACTCAAAAATGCTCCAAAGTGACATTACACCTGTTTAAAATGATTAAAATGGTCTAAAATTGCTCAAATGTAATCTAAAATACCGCTACATAATTTCTAAATTTAACAAAAATAGTACAAAATGACTTAAAAGTCATCTAAAATGACATTACACCTGTTCTAAAATGATTAAAAATTGTTTAACATTGCTCAGAAGTCATCTAAAATGATATTATAACTGTTGTAGAGGATTAAAAAAATTTCCAAAAGTACTCAAAAGCAATTTAAAATGGCATACATTTTCTAAAATGACTAAGAATTGCCCAAAATCGCTCAAAAATCGTGGTAAATTACACATTACACCCGTTCGAAAATATTAAAAGATTGTCAAAAATGACTCAAAAGTCGTCTAAAATGACATTATACTTGCTCTAAAATAATTAGAATGTCAACAGAAAGTTCAGGATTTTAAGCTAAATTAAACCGCATCATGTAATTTAATATAAAAATCAGAAGTACGTGGCATGGCTAAACTGTCATTTTGGAATAACACTGTTCTGCATTATTGTCTGCTCAGCTGTGGATCCAGAACTTGGTGGAGCTCCATGGATGTGTGTTCTCCAGCTGCTGACCTGTTCAGCAGGCTGTTGTAGGCTCCTTTCAGGGCCTGGTGGTCCTCAGAGTCCCGCTGCAGCCGGCCGTTGTGCTGCAGCAGCTCCTCCATGTCGGCCCTGGAGCGCTGCACCTCCAGAACCTGGCCGCTCAGCTCCGCCTGCAGATCCTCCCGCCGACGCTCAGCATCCTTCAGCAGAGACGCCAGCTTACGAGCCTGAAGGCAGACGGGGAAATATAGCACATGTACAATGACACAAGGCTAAAATAGCACAAATGCTCGTGTCTTTATGCTTCATAGAGGATTAAAATTATTATTCTGTCAGTGTCAGAAGGTCTCAGTGCCAGAATTTGTCATTATCACGTTATTAAGTCTGATGTTAAACAGGAACAGAATATTTCCTGTAGTTGTTTGTAGAAAAGCTCTGGTAGGTCTAAGTTTGAGTTACCTCGGCCTCAGCTTGAGCTCGTTGGACGCGATACTGAGCGATGAGACGGTCGGCCTGAGAGAGAGCCAGAGCTTTGGCCTCCAGCAAGTCCTGCAGACGGCTCTCCTTAGACTGAATACACACAGAAATACTGATTCAGAAAAACTCCTAAATCAACAAAGACTCCTCAGATTCTCTTTCTGAAATGATTAAATCCAGTTCTTTTACTATGTAAACTTGCAGCTCCTTAAGGAAATAAACCTCAAGTAGGCGATGAAAGACTTTAATAAAAAATATAAATAATGTATGATCCGTTTTCCCTTATATTAAAAAGATAGTTTAAAGTAAACACCTGCCTGTTCACCCGCCTGCAAAAGCCCACATCTACCACAAGGTGTCACTCTTTAACTTCAGACCAATTATTTGGTCTGATTCTGGGTCACAAACCTGTCCAAAAATGATGTAAAACATGTCCAAAATGACAAAAACCTGTCCAAAATTATGTGAGACATGTCAAAATTACAAAAACACGTCCAAAATGACAAAAAACATGTCTAAAATGATGCAAAACCTGTCCACAATGACAAAAGCATGTCCAAAATGTTGTGAAACATTTCAAAAAATTATATTAAACCTGTCAAAAAAGAAAAAAAAATGTGTCCAAAATGATGTGAAACCTGTCTAACATGACAAAAACATGTCAAAAATGACAACATGTCCAAAAATGATGCAAAACATGTCCAAAAAAAGAAAAAACGTCCAGAATTATGTGAAATTTGTCTAAAATGATTAAAAATTGGTCTAAAATGACTAAAAAATACTTAAAATGTGTCTAAAATGAATCAAAAATGTCTGGAATATTTCAAAAACTGTCTAAAATGGTTCATAAAAATGTTCAAAATGTCTTTACACCAAAAGATGTCACTGTAAATTGACGTTTTTATCCAACAAACTCACTCACCGTAAACGCAGAAAGCTTCTGTTCATAAACGTCGATGATCTCAGAAACATGTGAGTCCTTTGCCTGCTCCTGCAGCTACAAACAGCAAAAAGACAAGTGAAAACTACTGTAAGAATGAGGAAATAATTACATAAAATAAAAATTTAGACAGTCTATGACTCATTTCTTTCATTTGCAATTGTGATAACTGCAAGACAGAAACTATCTGGTCTGATTCTTGGTCAAAAATAATTTTTTTCTCTCTCAAACTGTTTTATCTGAATATTTTTAAGGGTCAACAAGAGAATAAATAATCTAGAAATTAACTGTTAGATTTACAATTCCTGAAATTTCAGTGCATTGCCTAAAAACATAGCTCAGTTATGTACTTTTTTAATCACATTAATTCATTTAAAACACGTTCACACACACAGATCCAAATATTCACAGAATTTACAACATATTCTGAAAGGAAAGTTTAAGAAAAACACTTTTGAGAGACATTGCACTTGAAAAATTGCATAATACATAAATAAATAACAATATCGCACAAAAATGCTTCTTCAGGATTAATTTCTTCCACTAATCAGTAAACATACAGGAGCTTTTCAGTGTTAAATAATCTCATGTTTTACCTCCAAACCCGTCTGTATCTTCTCCACCAGGCTGTGAACACTCCTGCTGGAAGCGCTGGACGAATCCAACACGCTGGTGTTTATCCTGGGAGGCGGGACTTCCTGCACGGCGACGCGCTTGACGGACAGCTCGGCCTCCCTCTGGCGATAGGCGTTGTTAGCGGCGATGCTTTCTCCCAGACTTGAGAAATAAGATTTGGTAAACAACAGTTAAATACAGTTACAAGGATAATTAGTTTATTTCAACCTGTTGTCCAAAATGACTCAAAAAGTGTCAGAAATTATGTAAAACTAATCCAAGATGACATAAAATGTGTCCAAGATTAGCATAAAATACACAATAATTCGAAAACTGTTGAAAATGACTCAAAATCTACGTAATTTTGGTCCAAAAAAATCAGCTAAACTTGCTCACAATAACTCAGTAATTGTCCAGAATGACTCAAAATGTGTCCAAAACTAAGATCAAATGTCTGGAATAATGAAAAAACTGTATAAAATGACTCAAAAATGACTTACTACTAGTCCAAAAATTAGTTAAACTTTTCCACAGTGACTCAAAAATTGTCCAAAATGATGTGAAACCTGTCCACAGGTGTTCACAATGACCCCAAAATGACTCAGAATGTGTCCAAAATGAACAAAACATGTCTGCAACAACACAAAAACTGTCCAACATCACTTAAAAATGACCAAATGACTTCATATTGGTCCAAAAGTAGCTAAAACTGTCCACAATGACTCAAAAATTGTCCAACGTTGCTCACAAAATTATCTAAAATTATGTGAAACCTGTCAGAACAAGGCAAAAACCTGTCCAAAATGATGTGAACCATGTCCAATATGATGTAAAACATTTTCCCCTGTGTCTGGAATATTTCAAAAACTGTCTAAAATGATTCATAAAAATGTTCAAAATGACTTGAAGTTGGTCGAAATGAGCTAAATTGTCTAAAATGACTCAAATGCATCCAAGAGAAGTTAGCTAAATGTCCGTTCTCGGTGGCTAAATTCATTAACTTAAGTTTCTGGAGCTCCTGCTAATTGCTCCGCTAACCTCAATTTCTCCGAATCTCTACAACAGAAGTCAACGGTGCAAATTTAGCACGACACTTAGAGCCAGAAGAGCAACACACATCAGAAATACAGCAGGCTGAAATGCACCAGAACTCTCCTTTAAGGTTTGCCAGCAGACATGAGGATTTTCTGGACTCACACTAAGGAAGGGAAGTCTGGCAGCGGAGTGGCTTCAAACAGCAGCGACAGTCCCGTCTGGACATGTTCTCTGTGGCGGGACGTCAGGGCGAGAGAGAGGGGCGTCACCATCCTCTGGTCCTGGAGGAGAAACTGAATCAGCTAAAGAAGCAGCAGCAGCAGCAGAAGAAGAGGCGAGAACACAGCGTTTACCTGCAGCATCCTGTAGAAACTGGTCTCCATGTCCTTCACCTGCTGCCTCAGTTTGCTCATTAACTCCAGAGTCTTCAGTAGAGCTACAGCACACACATGACTGAAAGAAAAAACGCAACTTTAAGACGGAAATGCAGCAAAATGACACCACAAAAATAAATAATAATAAAAGTCACGCATTTAAAATCTTATTTATAAAAGTTCTATCTGCGAAATAAGCTTTTATACGCTGAAAATCCTACCTCACCTCCTTAAATACTGTATTTTTACACTGTAAGAAAGAGAGTATATTTACTACTGCGATTACATAAAAGCATCTTTTTGTGTATTTCTGGGAGGTTCAATTAAATGCAGAACAGTGGAATAGAATTTTAAGTGTTTAAAATGTGGGCAGTTAAAGGAACTGATTTGAATTAATTAAAAAACATGTTTTCGTCCTTTTGTAAATTTGTAACTCAGTTGTTCTGTCTCTTTTTGCTTTGTTTCATGTCGTTTGTCTCCTTTTTGTTCCTCGCTTTTGCCGTTGTGTCTCATTTTTGTAATATTTTGTCTGGTTTTTGTTGTTTTGCATTTCCTTTTTGTCTTGCTTATGGTTTTTTTTTTTGTCATTCTGTGTTTTGCCGTTGTTTTGAGCATCGGTTTTGTCATTTTGTGTTTTTTTGTCTCGCTTGTATTGACTATTTTGTCGTCGTTTTGTTTATCGTTTTTGTCATTTTTGTCTCGTTTTTGTCGTTTTGTGTCATTTTTGTCTCGCTTTTGTCATTTTTTGTCTTGTTTGTGTCGTGTGTCTCATTTTATCGTCGCTTTGCAACTTTTCTGTCGACTTATTTTATTTTAAGTTTGGAACTGGTTGTTTTTCCCGACACATGATGCATTCACAGACCGTCGGAAAGCTGAAAACCTGAAGATTCCTTCTGTTTTCACAGTTCCTCGCTGTGATAAATTTACTTAAATTTGCAGATCCTCCAAAGATAAAATCAGTGGCTAGTTTTGGGGTTCAGAAGCAGAATCCCACTGCTTTCATTATGAAAAAGATTTTTAAAAATGTTCCTTGCTTGTAAAAACGAGAAACACCGAACACAGCGTATTTGTATGACTCATCCCGACAGTTTCTATTTCATGAACCTGTGATCGTAACACCCACAGAGTTGGAGTGACACGCTTAAAAGTCAGAGAAATGTGAGAATTTGCGGTGAACCTGTTGGTCAGACTCACCTGAGGTCGTCGTCAGAGCCGGGATGCAGGCAGGTGATGGGGCTGTTGCTATGACAACAGGAGAGCAGGGCTTCGACCCGGGAGAGGCAGAGCTGAGCGCTCACCTGACGGGACACCAAAGATCTGGTGGAGTCCTCGGTGCACAGGAGTGGAAGAGTCAAGGCTTCAAAGCAAACAAAAAACGCATCAATGCAGACAAAAACATCAGAGCAGCTGAGGAGGAGGTAAAAGGATATTTAGCAGCAGACTGGTGACGTGGGTGATTCGGTGGCAGTGTTTTCTGACGTGAGCGTCTCCTTGAGCAGGATCGAGGCCCTTCAGCAGCTCAAACAGGACTGGGAGCAACATTTCCACGAAGCTCAGCATGGAATCAGGCATGGTGTCTGCAGCCAAGGCCTCCTGGATGGAGAGGAAAACCAGAACAGGACCATAAAAGTCACATTAGGTCGATTAAAATTCAAATTAAACACAGGAAAAGCTGCAACACAGCAGAAACCAAAAGAAATGTGCTGTCCGCAAAAGAGCGTGAAGAAATGCAAACGCAATGCCTCATTTTGTAAACATTTTGGATTGTTTTACTCCACATTGAGCTGAAATTTTATATGAATAAAAGCAGAGAACTAAAGGAATGAAAGAGAAAGTTTGACACCTAGTTGGCCTCGTTGGGCGATGCTGTGAATATTACGATCGGTTCATACTGTAACGTCCGACGGGGGGGTCATGTCGGTACGAATATTCGGATCTCAAAATTAATATTCAGATACCACCGTCACGACTGAATATTCAGATATTCGGGTCCAGTCGTACTAGAAAGTTTAAAAACTAAAGAATAAGACTGAGGGTTAAAATTAGAAACAAAAAATCTAAAAAAAAAAAGGAGTGACGACATCACACCAAAGAACCATTCAGCTAAAAGTAAGTTAACAGAAGGAGCTGAAGAGAATAGTGGTGCTTATATTTGGGTTTAATTGAATGGTTCAAAACCAGAGATCAGGATTCACTGCTGCAGTGAAATTTGCTTTACTTAGATGACTTTATTAGGACGGAAATTAAGTTATTACAGCAGCACGGATATTCAATAAAAGGGTAAACAATAAAACAACACAGAAGATTAGGGTGTAAATAAAAATAAAACAGAATAAAAATGAAGTAAGCTCAAAATACATGAAGTATGACAGAGAAAAAATCCACAAGTGTAGCTTTAATGTGCAGTTTTGTGGCTGGATGGAACCTGTGAACGGTGTGAAATCTGTCCTACCTCCAGCAGCTCATTCAACAGCTGCAGAGCCTGCAGCGAGCAGCGTTCGGCGCCCTCCACAGGCGAGCTCAGCCACTGCACCAGAGCCAGGCCGTCCTCTGCTTTCCGTCCACCCTCCACTCCTGCCCCCTGGCGGCGGCCGGCAGCTCTGAGTTTGGGTCCGGCCGGCTTAAAAACCACCTGGCAGAGCAGCGAGCGCAGACCGGAGACGCTGCACATGGCCAGGAGGAGCTCCAACACCTGCAAATAATGCGTATAAATAAGGATTTTATTATTTAGAGCAAAATTAACGAAAGCAGAGCAACTTCACCTCATTTTAGAGCAACTTTAACTGAGAGCAACTTTAACGAAAGCAGAGCAACTTCACCTCATTTTAGAGCAACTTTAACTTAGAGCAACTTTACCTCATTTTAGGGCAACTTTAACGAAAACAGAGCAACTTTACCTCATTTGAGTGCAACTAACTTAATTTAGAGCAACTTTAACGAAAGCAGAGCAACTTTAGCTGATTTTAGAGCAACATTAACGAAAGTATAGCAACTTTAACTCATTGTAGAGCAACTTTAACTCATTTTAGAGCAACTTTAATGAAAGTAGCGCAACTTTAACTCAGTTTAGAGCAACATTAACCAACGTAGTGCAATTTTAACTCATTTTAGAGCAAATTTTACTCATTTTAGAGCAACTGTAACTCATTTTAGATCAACATTAACAAAAGAAGAGCAACTTTAACTCATTGTAGAGCAATTTTAACTCATTTTAGAGCAACATTAACAAAAGAAGAGCAACTTTAACTCATTGTAGAGCAACTTTAATGAAAGTAGAGCAACTTTAACTCAGTTTAGAGCAACATTAACCAACGTAGTGCAATTTTAACTCATTTTAGAGCAACTTTTACTCATTTTAGAGCAACTGTAACTCATTTTAGATCAACATTAACAAAAGAAGAGAAACTTTAATTCATTTTAGAGCAATTTTAACAAATTTTAGAGCAACTTCAACTCATTTATGAGCAACTTTAATGAAAGTAGAGCAACTTCAACTCATTTTAAAGCAATTTTAATAAAAGTAGAGCAACTTTACCTCAATTTTAACTAATTTCAGAGGAACTTTAGCTCATTTTAGAGCAACTTTAACGAAAGCAGAGCAACTTAACCTCATTTTAGAGCAACTTTAACTCATTTTAGAGCAACTTTAACAAAAGTAGAGCAATTTTAACTCATTTTAATGCAACTTTAACTCATTTTAGAGCAATTTTAACAAATCTTAGAGCAATTTTAACACATTTTTGAGCAGCTTTAAATAATATGGAGCAACTTTAATATGGAGCAACTTTAAGTATCTACATACCTTAAAAGGTTAGAGCAACTATGGAATGTCTCTATAGGGGTCCAGAGGAACATTTCCAGCAACCATCACTCCTGTGTTCTAATGCTACATTGTGTTAGCTAATGGTGCTGAAAGGCTCATTGATGATTAGAAAACCCTTGTACAGTTATGCTAGCACATGGATAAAAGTGAGAGCCTTCATGGAGAACATGGAATTATCTGGCTAGCGAACGGTAGTGTATGTGGACAGAGAATTCCCTAACGTGTGGTCAAACCTCACCTTGGCGGCTGAATCGGGGTCTTTAGAACGCAGCAGTCCTAAGACCTGAGCCACACATGCTGAGAAGTGCTGATACCTACAAACACAGGACAATACAGCACAGTGAGCTTTGAAGCTAACCTCTAAGGCTAAACGCTCGGTGTGGGAGACTCGTGTACCTCGTGAGGTAATCTGCTATTTTGGGGTTCTTCAGCAGGTCGACCAGGAGGTCAACTGAGTATTTTCTGGTCAGAGTGCCGTCGCCGTTCACGATGATGTTGAACACCAGCTGGAAGGTCTGGTGGATGTTCTTGGCATCGAAGAGCTGATAAGAGAAAACGCAAATTCAGTAACGGGACAACATGCTGAGCGTCAACGACAGGGATCTTAGTAATTTTCTCAGTAGAGATTAAAATCTGAAGTGAGAAGAGGAACTCAGAAAAAGGAAACAGGCAAAATGACGCCTACGGACACAGAAATAGTCTCTGATGCTACAGATCGAGAATAATAAAAGTCTCAGTCAGTATTTAAATGAGTTCTCTGCTTCACTCGTGAGAAAATGAAGGCTCTGTTTACACTTCTCATTTTCTGTGACTAATCTGCTTCACAAGTCCTTCTGATAAGACATAATTGACTTCAATTTCAGCTTCTCGGAAACACAAGAATTTACATAAAAGACACAGCTGTTGTTGAACTTTCGTACAGAGGAACAAGAGACAAACACTGACGAGGAAAAAGAAAGTTGCATGGAAATATCTCAGACAGAACAACGCTGAGCAGATACAGGTTCTCTGCAACATCCTTTTAGGGTTATTTTGATAAATGTCATGATTTGAGTCACAATTTTAGTCCATTTTTGCAAACAAGAGTATGATTTGTAGACTGAGTTAGCTCCATCATTGTTTAGTAGTGGCCTATTTTAACTTAATCAAAAATTTTATATCTATGTGTGCGGCACAACAAATTAGCTTCATCATTTAAATCAACATATGACGAGCAAAAATTCAGATCTCAATGTAATCCAATGCAAAAAACAATTTCAGACGTCTTTATCGGTGTTATGCTAATTAATAGATGTTCTAAACAGCGTTTATCAGAATTATTCTGTATCTTTAATGCAAATAAACTCCTCTCTAATCATCTTAGAATGATTCAGTCTTTCCAACTTGAATTATTCAAGTAATCTGCTGAAAACTGTCGGAATTTTAGATGAAAATCATGAATATTTTGCAGAAAAACGAAACATCAGCTCTACATTTAAGACTGGATGTGCTTAAAAATCAACATCCAGATTGCTTTATTTCTGTTAAATCAATAAGTAACAACACCTGACTGCTTATTAATACAAGCGGACGTTTGAGTCTGCTTTAGACACCGAGATCAAAGTTTCCGTTCAGGTACTGCCATGTTGCTAATGCTAATGCTAGCAGCCAGAAAAAAAAAACCAGGAGCTTCTTTCCTCTCTCTCTTACTTCATGACAGTTTTAGTTGACAAAAGAAGCTGAAAGCAACCTAGTCTTTGCAAAAAAGTTGTCTGTCACCATTTTGATACAAGATTCCTTTTCAAAGCGAGGGGATTTTTGACTTTATATGAACATTCCAGTAATTTAGGACAGTTAAGATGCAAATGACAGCTGAAACTACCCACGTACAGAGCTGAGCTAATGTTTCACACCAGCCAGTGTGAGGTGTTAACCACCGCTGCACTAAATTAACAGTACTGCTGATTACCACTGTAGTGTTTAATGTTTCTGTAATGGTTAATCCGCCAGCATGTGCGAGCTCTTTAATGCTAAAATAGAATTATTGCTGTTCTGAATGGATTTTCTCATTAAAAATAGCAAAGCACATTATTATTTTTTGATTGAGATGATAAATTACAGCTATTTGTTTGCATTCCTGAACAGAAAAACATATTTTACTGCATAAAAACAAAGCAGGCTGTTATCAGGGCCCAATAGAAAACAAAGCACTAGTTGTTCCAGTTTGTTATTTGAAAAATACATAAAAATATAATTTTTTAGCTTGGAACAAGTTTTATAAAGATTTCTAAGATATTTGCGTTTTCTTGTTTTTATGACAGGGGGTCTAAGAAATGCGTCAACCCTTAGATCAGGGGTGTCCAACATGAGGCCCGTGGGCCAAAAGTGGAACTCCAGAGGGTCCAGTCTGGTCCACAAAGTGTAAAAATCACAGAGAAGACATTAACTGCAGGCTGTAAATTAGTAAAACTATAAATTTAAAATCATTTCTAGACCACGACACGTTGAAATTCGAGATTGCTCATTTTTGTTTTGTCATTTTGTGCCTCATTTTTGTAATATTTTGTGTTGTTTTGTTGCTTTTTTCTAACATTTTGATGATTGAAAAAGAAGAATATGACACAGAACAGCAGCAGAATGTCGACATCCATTTTGTTCACATTTTTCCACTCTTTTCCTCCAAAGCTGTGCATTTTATCACCTTTTCTATGACATTACCGGTGATGGGATAGTTAATTATCACAATGTCTTTAAAAGTATTATTAAATGCAATGATATTAAAAACATGGTTTTTTGAGAAATAGCTGGAATGTGAAATTGTAAAAACTTTAAATGTACAAAGATATTGTAAGAAAACAACCTCACCGGGTTTAAGCACTGCATACGTGGAACATTAAATGGGTAAAATGTGCTCTAAATGTGCCACAGGGTTGTTTCCTGTTTACCTTTTCACCGACTTTCTCGTTCAGAGTGAGGCTGGCCAGGATGGACAGCGTGAAGACCACCACAGTCAGACTGTTGTGAGCCAGGAAGTTGATCAGTGTGCGGTAGAACGGCTTCACATTGTCCTACAAACACACACATACATACATATACATATCATCCACAAGAATCTGGATATTTTAAGCAGCCACCAGCTGAGAGTGATTTAGATGTTGTCTGCTTCCTTAAAAAGACTCAGTCAGTTGTTTGGTCTTCAGATCAACACTTACCAGTATGAATTACTTTTCAGTATGATTGATTTGTTACATGAACACTGGAAAAACTAATAACACTTAAGCAATATAGAGCAACTTTAACTAATATAGAGCAACTTTAACAAATGTAGAGCAACTTTAACTAATATAGAGCAACTTTAACTAATATAGAGCAACTTTAACAAATGTAGAGCACTTTAACTAATATAGAGCAACTTTAACCAATATAGAGCAACTTTAACTATATAGAGCAGCTTTAACCAATGTAGAGCAACTTTAACTAATGTAGAGCAACTTTAACCAATATAGAGCAACTTTAACTAATATAGAGCAACTTTAACTAATATAGAGCAACTTTAACAAATGTAGCGCAACTTTAACTAATATAGAGCAACTTTAACTAATATAGAGCAACTTTAACAAATGTAGAGCAACTTAACTAATATAGAGCAACTTTAACCAATATAGAGCAACTTTAACAAATGTAGAGCAACTTTAACTAATATAGAGCAACTTTAACTAATATAGAGCAACTTTAACAAATGTAGCGCAACTTTAACTAATATAGAGCAACTTTAACCAATATAGAGCAGCTTTAACCAATGTAGAGCAACTTTAACCAATGTAGAGCAACTTTAACGAATATAGAGCAACTTTAACCAATATAGAGCAACTTTAACCAATACAGAGCAACTTAAACGTATATATAGGAACTTTAACTAATATAGAGCAACTGTAACTAATATAGAGCAACTTTAACTAATATAGAGCAACTGTAAACTAATATAGAGCAACTTTAACCAATATAGAGCAACTTTAACAAATGTAGAGCAACTTTAACCAATATAGAGCAACTTTAACAATGTAGAGCAACTTTAACCAATATAGAGCAACTTTAACGAATATAGAGCAACTTTAACCAATGTAGAGCAACTTTAACTAATATAGAGCAACTGTAACTAATATAGAGCAACTGTAACTAATATAGAGCAACTTTAACTAATATAGAGCAACTGTACCTAATATAGAGGCAACTGTACCTAATATAGAGCAACTTTAACCAATATAGAGCAACTTTAACAAATGTAGAGCAACTTTAACCAATATAGAGCAACTTTAACAAATGTAGAGCAACTTTAACTAATATAGAGCAACTTTAACGAATATAGAGCAACTTTAACGAATATAGAGCAACTTTAACAAATGTAGCGCAACTTTAACTAATATAGAGCAACTTTAACTAATATAGAGCAACTTTAACTAATATAGAGGAACTTTAACCAATGTAGAGCAACTTTAACTAATATAGAGCACTTTAACGAATATAGAGCAACTTTAACCCAATGTAGAGCAACTTTAACTAATATAGAGCAACTTTAACTAATATAGAGCAACTGTAACTAATATAGAGCAACTTTAACTAATATAGAGCAACTGTACCTAATATAGAGCAACTTTAACCAATATAGAGCAACTTTAACAAATGTAGAGCAACTTTAACCAATATAGAAGCAACTTTAACAAATGTAGAGCAACTTTAACCATATAGAGCAACTTTAACAAATGTAGAGCAACTTTAACTAATATAGAGCAACTTTAACGAATATAGAGCAACTTTAACCAATATAGAGCAACTTTAACCAATATAGAGCAACTTTAACTAATATAGAGGAACTTTAACTAATATAGAGCAACTTAAACAAATATAGAGGAACTTAAACAAATATAGAGGAACTTTAACTAATATAGAGCAACTTTAACTAATATAGAGCAACTGTAACTAATATAGAGCAACTTTAACCAATATAGAGCAACTTAACAAATGTAGAGCAACTTTAACAAATATAGAGCAACTTTAACTAATATAGAGCAACTTTAACGAATATAGAGCAACTTTAACTAATATAGAGCAACTTAACTAATATAGAGGAACTTTAACCAATATAGAGCAACTTTAACCAATACAGAGCAACTTAAACGAATATATAGGAACTTTAACTAATATAGAGCAACTGTAACTAATATAGAGGAACTTTAACTAATATAGAGCAACTAAACAAATATAGAGGAACTTTAACTAATATAGAGCAACTTTAACTAATATAGAGCAACTGTAACTAATATAGAGCAACTGTAACTAATATAGAGCAACTTTAATATAGAGCAACTTTAGCAAATATAGAGCAACGTCAATCCATTTAGAGCAACTTTAATTTTGAGTACCTTAACTAATACAGAGCAACTTTAATTTATTAACAGCAACTTTAGCCAATATTCAGCAACTTAACTACTACAGAGCACCTTTAACTAATACAGAGAGCTTTAACTAATACAGAGCATCTTTAACTCATTTTTAATCACTTTAAATAATATAGAGCAACTTTAACTAATTTAGAGCAATTTGAACTAATTTCAACAGATGCAGTAAAATCAAAACTTAAACTCCTTTCCATTAGTCTGAACGGAAAATATTCCACTTTCTCAACTTTGGCCAATGTATGACGAAACAAGCGTCTCACGTTGAGCTGTTTTGTTTATGAAACACTGAGAAATATCCATCCATCCTCTATACACCGCTTTATCCTCACTAGGGTCACGGGGGGGTGCTGGAGCCCATCCCCACTGAGAAATAATAATAATAAAAATGCCAAGTTTCTGTCAAATAAATGAACTCAGACTGCAGGCAGGACAAAGTAAACAGACTGACAGATGAGCTGTTAAAGCTGGTCACGTCTCGATGAAATGACTCAGCAGAGACTCACCAGGGACTTGAGGTGGCTCTGCACCGAGTGGTTGTCGCGACACAGGTTGGCCATGAGACCGAGGCACGGCATGATGACGTCATCACTGTGAGACTGTCTGTGGTTGGAGATGGAAGGCGAGACACGGTTAGCTGAAACCAAACAGTAGCAGCGGGCGTTTCCGTTGACTGTACCGTACGAGGGCAGATGCGGTTCTTACATGTTGGTCATGAGAAACGCTACGAGCTCGGGGATGTAGTTTGTTGACTGGAAGATGCGAGCGTTGTACGTCAGTTTCTGCAGCACCTGC
>NC_067132.1:112170-205108 GCF_021347895.1 Acanthochromis polyacanthus | reverse complement strand
TAGGACTGAAACACAAACAAAAGCAACATTACAAGCCTGAAGCACCACTAAATTCATCATGCACGCCTAGGTTCTTACCTTTTTTCTGAATTCTACAGTTATGACAGTGTTACATTGACTTTTTTTATTTTTAAGTTATTTTTTTGGGCCTTTTCTTGTCTTTGACAGGAAAGTAGGAGAAGAATAGGGGAAGACCTGCGCAAAGGCCCGTTTTTTTTTTTTTAAAACAATAAACCACTACATCAGGGGTGTCAAACATGCGGCCCACGGGCCAAAACTGGCCCTCCAGAGGGTCCAATCTGGCCGACTTTGTAAAGTGCAAAAATTACAGAGAAGACATGAAGTGTAGATTATGAGTTAGTAAAACTATAAATTTAAATAATTTCTGACCATGACAAGTTGTTTTTTGGATCATAAAGTAAAATACTAGATTGCTATTGTTCTTGTCATTTTTCGTCTCTTTTTGTAATATTTTTGTTTGTTTGTCATTTTTTCTCTGATTTGTCGTTTGCCTCATGTTTTTTCGTTTTGTGTTTCCTTTTGTCTCGCTTGTGTGTCTTATATTTGTATATTGTGTTTCGCTTCATTTGTGTTTTGGTTGTTTTTGTCATTTTATGTTTTTTGTCTCGCTTTTGTTGTTTTGTCATATTGTTGCCTTTGTCATTTTTTGTCTCGTTTGTGCCATTTCTGAAATTTTTTTGTCTTGTTTCTTGTCGGTTGTCACATTTTTTTCATTTTGTGTCTGGTTTTTGTAATGTGTCTCATTTTTGTCATATTTTGTCTTGTTTTGTTGCTTTTTTGTCTGACCTTTGTCCTTTTGATCACAAGATGAAATACTATATACATGCCTGTGACTAAACACTTTCTACCTTTATAGACACTCTGTGATCTGGAAGTTGTAATGTGTAAATGATAAACTGAGGCATAATGCTGCTGAAATTGAATTATTTTTCTTAAGAAATTTCAGGCTGTTCTAATATTGTGTCAAAAGATAATTCCTTAAATGTGAACATTTTGCACTAAACAAAGGAAAGATTAGGAGTTGTGGTTATTTATTTATAGGTTATTATGCTGTGATTTATTGGTCACTGGAGATCAAATTGGGCTGAATGTGGACCTGAACATAAGATGAGTTTGACACCCCTGCACTAGTCTATTAAAGATAAGAGTACAGACAGGCAGAGAGTATTTTCAGGGCACGATACTCTGAATATATACAGTATTTACAACATCGGTACACAGCAGAGAGGGATTCGTTCACGCACTGACCAACAAATTAAGAGTATAAGCTGTTTCTGTTGGACTTGATCCTGATATTTAAGTCTGATTTTGCACTAAGACAGTTTATTCTGCTAACGGGATTAATTATGTGTGGTTCAGAATATAATCAGATCAGACTAGACACGGTTTTCCATTTGAGATGCAGGCTACAGTATCAGAATCAAACAAGCATCTGAGCTGCTACTAGAGGCTGATAACTTTTTATGAAATCTGCATCAGATCTTACAGGATGTGAGAGTTTTGTGACTTTTGTACAGATTAAAAGCTGCTGGAAACTGTCTCTACCACCGCCTCTTGTCCATTTCCTGTTCGTCACATTCAAACCTCACATCCCTCTGACTGTCAGGTTCATGTGGACTCCAGTGACCGACTTACCTGCAGCACCAGGGCCTCTCCAGTGTGGCGCTGTGGCAGTGGATGACGGAGCAGGGTGCTGGTGAGGTTGTAGCTGCTGTGGAGAATCTCCCGGCTGTGATCGTCACCGGCTGCAGGACGGCAAAAACACAAAGATTATGTTTCAGAGAGCGATGGCAGTTCAAGATTCACACATTAACTGGCCTGCTGCTGCTTGCTTTCTACATAAAATAGGTTAAAATTTGATTATTAATGCTACAGTGGGGAAATTTACAAGTATCAGCAGCAAAGATGGTGCAAACATTTAGGAAATGAAGTACATAATAAAAAAAATACCCAAAGATATACATGAAATAATACCTGTGATGAAAGCTGCAGTATGTACTTAAGTAAAAAGAAAGAATGGCGTGATTTGGAATGCAGCCTTAGTTTGTGCAGTGGGACGGTGTAAACAGGTGAATCTACCTAGCTGGGCCAGCAGGAGATGATGGAGCTGGTCAGGGCGGGGCTGGTGTTGGGTTTCAGCCAGTCCACCAGGCCACTCACACACTCACTGGGCAGAACCTGACCGAGGACAGCAGCTGGTCGCATTTCAGGCCTGAAACCTCCTGCAAACACACACAAAAAAAGCTAATATTGTGGCACCGACATGAGCTGTTTTTCATGGGAAATCACTCGGTTTCATCTGGGACAAATGTGATGTTAAAACGACTAGTTTAACTCTTTTCAAAGTAGTTTTTGTCACACACCTGTCTGAGCACCAGACACAGCAGCCTGCATTGTGGGGCGTTTAGGGAACTTGGTAAATTGTAGCATCTATCGATAAGAAGAGGTTCAGCAAGCGATGTGTTTTGCCTGAGACAGGTGGAAGGTGCGACCAAATGAGAAAGTTGGTCTGAGACCTGCTGTAATCACAAGCCTGAAGTTAGGGTTTTATTAAGTAAACCAACCTGCTGTATTTTTACTGCTGTAACTGTCAGATCAGTGTATATAATCACACTATTTTGTACAAGGAATAAGGCAAGTTTACACTTCCATTTATTTGCGTTGCCTCCTGTGTGCATTTGTACATTAACAGCAACATCAGTTTTTAAGTTAATAAATGTGTTTTTATTTCAATTCTTATTCTGTTTTTGTTTTCTAGCATAGATAAATAGATAGATTGAGCATTTTATTTTTTCTTGATAACTGCTAAGATTTAAAATAAAATTCCCAGAAAGTGTAATCAACGCAACAAAAAAACAAAAAATTTCACTCTTTTAACCTATATTATGTCATTTTCACTGTGTTGCCTGTTTTTCTAAATGTTTCTGTAAATCTCTGCGAATGTCTTTGTGTCTTGTGATTATTTCAGATACAATTCACTGTACGTGTTTTATTTTGATGAAGGAATAAAGGGATTGTTTGTATATTTTGGACACATACTGTTCAAAACCTCTCATTTTAAACAGCAATTTAACTGACATTAAAGCAAGTAAGCGGACATATGTTGATGATTTCTGATTTAGCTACCCCATCTGATGCACCTACAGACTGTAGGTTGCCATGAAGGATAATTAAATCTGTAATTTACGTGTTTTATGGGTGAAAACATTGAATTTCTGACTGTCCGTTAACATCACAGCTCACCTCCACTTGTCTTAGTAGCTGCGCTGCGTTTGTGTCGTCCTGTTGTCTCTGTACTGCTGGATAACCAGCAGCAGAGACTTCAAACTCGTCGTCACGTCCATCCTGTAGAGCAAAAACTTCACTGTGAGGCTGTTTTAAACACTTTCAAAACTATGATTTCAACCGGCGTGCATCTTGAACCTCCCGGATGCTAACACTACCTAGCAAACTTATCTTACTGTTTTTGACGACAGAATCGGAACCTAATTATTAATAAAGTGTGAAATATGAAGTGGTGATGGTGTGGATTAAAATGCTGCGGTACATAATGTGTTTTAGTGTTGTTGTTCGGTGAGACTACCTGCGGCAACTTTTCCTTCTTCGACAAACATCAACAACCGGCGACACAGAAGCGACTTCCTCCGCTTCCAGCTTCGAACCGGAGAGAGACCGAACCATGTACGAGCAGGGGAGCACAACACATTAAATCTACATTAATAAAGCTACTCGTGATTGTTTCCTGATATCAATAAATTAATTCGGTTACTAAAGCGCTTGGATATTGTAATTAAACCGCAGGCATAGTTTAAGTGGGTGTTTTAATGATTCAAAGCAAATAAAAAAATCCTCCCCTTGTAAAGTTTTGATGGGCGAAACAAAGCGACAGGTACGTAACGTAAAGGGCGGAGCAAGAGACAGCCGCTGTTTTGAATAAAATTAAATAAATTTAATAAAATTAGAAGCAGTCCGGATTTGTTAAAAAAAAAAAAAAAGAAGTCTAATATTTATGGTTTTTTTAAAAAATCTTTCTGATTTGTAAAACTGTGAGCCTTCATTGTGTTTTCTAGTATTTATTAATTGTGGGCTCATTTAGGACATTCTAATTTACTTATATTTCTTACACTTCATTATTTCATTCACTTGATTTCGATATACTAAGTATTTATTCATTTATTTATTATTGATGTATGTATGTATTTATGTATGTATGGATTGTGTTATTATTGATGTATTTATTTATTTATTTATTGTTGATGTATTTCTTAATTTTGATGTTTGTATGTATTTATTGTTGATATATTCATTTATTTATTTTCAATGTATTTATTATTAATTAATCTATTTATGTATTTTTTATTTATTGATTATGTATGTATGTATTTATTGGATTATAATTGATATATTATTTATTTATTTATTTATTTATTTATATATCAATGTATTTATTTGTTATTGATGTATTTATTTATTTATTGGTTTATTATTGATGTATGTACATATTTATTTATTGATGTATTTATTTATTTATTTATTTACTACTAGATAAAATGGCAATCCATACATGTGAACCAACAAACGAAAATTAAAATATGTTCAATAGGCTTGCAATAAATACAAAAATTAATTAATAAATAAATAAATAAATAAATAAATAAATAAATAAATAAATCCTATGAAATACTGCTGGAGGTGCCAAGGCTTTTTAAAATGAACAAATGTGAAATGAGTAAATAAAATATATGCATCCTTTGGAGGAAAAAAAGCTTTTCAAAATAAAACCTTTATTTACTTCGGGCGTTCATTTACATTTGTATTGCCTCGTTTATTTATTCTCTGCTATTCCTACCCAGATCCCAACGTGTCCTTTTTCTTTTTTCCTCAAGAAAGGTGCGCGCAGCACTGTGCAGCAGCCAGAGCTGCCATTGGCAGGGCAGCTCGAATGAAATTTCGTTGTATATGAAGTGTGCAATGACTTAATAAAGATTGATTGATTCATGGCCACAGTTATTAATCTCATGGAACATTGATTTATTTAAATATTTACTATTGTGTAAATCAGCAAACACCTGCAGTGCAAACGTTCAAATGTCCACCACAGACTGTTCCATTTCGAAAATACGGTCGAGCTCGTTTAACTCTGTGGTTTGTGGTGCTGCTGTGCCTATTTCACTTTACTGACCTTATTGGATGTTTTGTTCACAGCAACATCTTATTTATCACAAGAGGGCTGTGTACTCTGTGTTGGATCGTACTAAACTCCACGTTTGTCTGTTTTCTGTGTTAAAAACTACATTGGCTGCATACATATTAGACTTTCAAGGTAGCCCTGTTCGGAATATTTGAGTTGTTGGTCAATTTTTTGTTGAAATAAATGCATAACATTAACCGTTTTGAATGTGGCCATGAAAAGATCATCAGACTTTCCTGCATTAGAGAAAACACATCGACCCCATGTTCGTGCATCTGTGGCATTCGTTGGTAAATATTGCCCGACATTAAAAATTAGTCGTCATATTTTCACTATTTGATCTGCTGGTGGGCTTCTGTGTTGTCTGCATGTTGAGCTTCCTCTGTGGAAACTGTGGCCAGACACTGCTAAAGGTTCTAAGCCCACGCTGACTTTTTCCTTTTGTTCTTTTTCATGTCTTGTTTTGTTAGAATTTGAGCAAAAACTTCAACACAGATTGCTTTAAATGTGCAACACAAAGCGAATTTTCACCGAAAAACAGCCTGAATGGGCAAAAGTGGATTCAGGTGTAACGCATGTTTAGAAAAGGGGAGATGAGGAAGACATACAGAACGAGAGCTGAGTTTGTAGTGGAGGGGTGTGAAACTGACAGGATGTGTGGTGCTGTTTGTCCGTACAGACAACGAGGACAAGAGTTGATGAGCATCACATGCATCTTGAGGTTATTTTGTCCTGCAAGAAGTCACCTTTAACAGAAAAAAAATGACAGTCAGAGTTCAGGGTTCTTGTACCTGCAAGATTGAAACTTTAATCACATAAAACAGTCAAAGGAAAACACACAATGGAAAAAGTAATTAAAAAACAGGTTCATATTAGAGAATATTCGATTGAGTGAGGAGGAAGTTCTATGAAACACCCTATTTTTGGTTTAAAAGTGACCCTGAGCCACAAAAACAAAAACAATCTGTAGATTTAAAGCCACAACAAGCAGCAGCAGAAGAGCTTTAAACAACTAAAATAAGAACAGAATGTGTCATCTATTATACTGCAACTTGTGGTGAAAAGCAAGAACATCGGTCCGAATGCACACAGAAGCCAACGTCTGCCGTCATCATGTAAATGAAACACTCTTCTTTAACTTAACTGAAGCATCACTGCACTCCGAATTTAACATGTCCCTTCAAGGTTGAGTTCCCACAGCGTTTCTGATGCTCATCTCTGCTCTGACGATTTACTGGAAAGGTTGGTGTCAAAAGAAGAACAGCAGAGGAAGACAAATTCAAGAAAGACTCTGAAACTGAAAGAAGAAGATAAAAACATCTGACTCTCGATCGTTATCTGTCACGGTGGCACAGTTTTAACTGATCTTATGTGTGAAAACTCATTTTACCACGAAAACTGTATATTTATCCGAGTCATTATTGCTGCATGTTCGTCTTAATCGTCACGTGAGCAAAATTCAAAGTATTTCTTTGCAGAGTCAAATATTCTTGACTGAATTAGTTTAAATCAACAATACAGTTTGATAAAAAGCAGATTATATGCAATTATTAGGAGTTCAACACTCATTAGGGAATAAATCCGCTAAAAGATTTAACTTAAAGTGGTAACAAATCAAAAAACTGTCAGATATTGCAAGTAAATGGAAACTGCTCTTTCCAACCAGTGGAATAAATCAAATAAATCAGCCAGGCGGAAATTTTGGAGAAGAAAGTGACTTTCCTGAAGTCAGTGTTGGTTTAAGCATCAGCAGCAAAAACCACTTTAAAAATCAACAAATCTTTATTTCTGTAAGACAGTCACATAGATCTCTTCCACCTCATTCTTTCAGTGCTCCAATGGATCTGGATGCAACAGTTCCATCATGGTGATTTGTCTGGTCTGTTGTCCGCTCATTTCAGCCGTTCTAATCTGTTTCATGTTTTTAGTTCACCGGCCCGCGGGCGGGCCGTTTTGATATCTGCATAAGCATTTTTCGAAATAGAACAACACTGCCAAAGCGATGATTCAAACACTATACACCGATAGAAAGCTTAGATTCTCATGAATCCACCGGTATAAACCACTTTCAGATGTGATTACCTCAGCGGGTAACATAAACACATTTCTCCAACAAACAACAAAAATTTAAAGGGACACATAAAGGGCATAACTCACCTTTGGACGGTCTTTTACCGGTCAATGATGAAATAATCCACAAAAACCGGCCATAATTCAAGAGTAGTCATCCAGACAATACTAGCAAGTATAATATTTTGTCCAAAATATGTCTAGAAATAAGTAAATAATCCACAAATAGCTCGGCTCCGTGTGCGCACACGCGGCGCGTGGCGGCGCTGCACGTTTCATAATCACTGTATTTATGCCCATAATTTTATTCGGCTTGCAGATATCCATGTGCTTTTGGACTCAAAATGGCAACTGAAGTCTTTCCTTTATGTTTACACTGCGTTTCAACCAATCAAGTGACTCTGGCCTGCCTACGAGCCCTAAACGGCCAACCATAGCCGAGACTGACCGATCTGGATCTACCTCTTTTTGTCAGTAAATTCTGAGCAAATCACGTCGGAGGAACGTTTGACTGACAGGGCTGGTAGCCAATGAGCTTGCTGAATACCAGGATATAAATAGAGCCTCTGCCAGCAGGGTTCTGTGACTCTTCACACATCGGCTCCGGCGCAGCGCAGCAGGAGCCTACCTGCCAGTCTCTCTGATCCACACTGGAGCCACTCTGAAGTGCCGTTTTTGAGTTCTTTATGAGTTTTGGAGTGAAAGTAATGTGAAAACGGGCTGAAAATCGAACATAAATCATTTTTGCCCAGGGAGTGCAGAGGATGTACAGAGGGTGTCCAAAATTGACAGCACCGGGGCATATTAGTACAAAAACGTGTGAAACACTCATTTCTTGTAGTATTGCTCTGAAATTTTGTCCTGAACTATGTAAGACCCCAGGCTGTTGCCTTGTTGTGTTTCAAGCTGTCACAGTGCTGCCACACCAATTTTCAGGTGTTTTATTAGGGAAAAAATTTAGGCGAGAATAAAATTCATCCTAATTCAGTGTGTTCCAACATACATAACTCTGTGCCAGTAGCACCTAGAGTAATTCTGACTGCACTGGGTGAAAATTCAGGTTTGTTAGCTTTCAAAGGAGACCCCAACCATGCCTGTACTCCAAACAGTTCAAGGACAGCATTCAATTTACTTTCCGTACATCTTCAGTAGAAATTTCAGGCGGAAATTGACTGAACCTTATAGGGCTAACTAAGAGGAGGGTGAAATTATATATCAGATGCAATAATTGCTGCAAAGTTGTTTGTTCTGCATCGTGTCAGTCTGTGTGAAGACAGGCAGTGCAGTCAGCTTGTTAAAGGTATTCACACAGACTGACCTGGTGAGGTATTGGGTGAGTAAAGGGCACAGGGACACTTTTGTGACACTGAATGCTATTCAAGTTCAAGCAAATAATGAGATGAAATGTGTATTTGTGTGTTGGGTGTTCCTGCTTTAAATCGATAACATTTATAACAATGTCAGTGCTGTGAGACAAGCAGAAAAGGAAATAATATTGAGATTGACTGATGATACAGAGTGACTTCTTTTACTTGAAAACAATTACCTTCCTGAATAATTTTAGATTTACATTCACTTAATGTAAACTGCAGCAGTAATATCTTATCTTTGGAGGTATGGGTATGTTATAATTTTTTAAGTAGTCATTAGTATTGTTATTTACAGCATAAAGAATGTATTTGAAAAATATAATCATGAATTGACTTGTCTATTTGTACAGATTTCTTTTGCCCTTGCATTATATTAAAATCCAGACTGTGGACATTTGTAGCAAGTCATCATTTCTTAAAGTCTCAATAAGGCAGTAAAAAAAATTGTGAAGTTGTAACGCCATTAGTCATGAAAAAAGAAAAGAAAAAAAATTGAAGATGAATTTCTTGGATTACTTATTTCTCCAAAATAATAATAATAATAATAATGAAATCCACATTATAGGATATTTTTCAAAGTGATGAGGAAAAAAAAGGAGAGACACATACTATTGATATTTAACTGCTAACATTTTAAATATCCTTCCACACTTCTCCCATCTGCACTACAAACACAGCCTGCAGTTCAGTGTTTCACAGTTCGCTGGATTTCTGTCTCATGACTATTGTTCACATCTGAGTGCCTGATGCTGTTGCACTCCTCGGCTTTTGTTTTGTACAGAATTGAGTTAGAGCAAACAGCTTATTTTGCCAAATTTTGAATGACAATTGCAGGATGAAGTGATTAAATATCACAATTTTAGTTGTAGTTTTAGCTTGGTTTCTTGACTGAACAGATGAGCAGCTTGTTCAAGAACTACTCATCTGTTTGGATCAAATAGATGAGTTTGAGTAGTTCAAGGACAGCAAAGAAGTTCAAAATCGTTTCTTTCATAAATGGTGTAATTTTGTTAATTTTGTCAACAACATAGCTTCATAATCCAACAGTGGGTTTTGCAGTTTTAAGGGCTAATAGGTATAGCATCATGCTGATTACAGAGGTAGTGTCCAATTCCTATGCATCTACTTCAGGCAGATTTTCCATGGTTGCCTTTTGTTAAGATCTCACTGTAGATATTACTGACAGATCGTTTCACGAAGCAGGTTCAACAATAGTTTATCCGTGAACTCTGAGTTGATCTACTCTGAGATAGAAAACTCCGAGTTTTTGGTTTCCAATGGCTGATTTGAGTTGGTTTTAATCAACTCAGAGTAGTTTCACCCAGAGTTAAGCGCGTGCACCACAACTCTAAGAAGACAGCATCAAATGGAGCCCCGATTCGAAAACTGGAATTACAAAGATTACAAAGATTGCCAAAAATGAGGACGAAAACAAAAATGAATCCACAATGTTCTTCATGTCATTACAAAACAATATTTTTTCAATTTGACTCTCCCCAACATCCCTCTAAATTCTAACCTGATTACACCATTCTCAAGCTCACAGTTTGTCTGCTGTGCCAGTGTACTGCATCAGTTATGCAGAATGGTGGAAAGGAAAAGTGTGCTTTTGTGGTAGTGCATGAATGACTGCATCATACAGCTGCATACAGCTTGTTGTTTATTCAATGATTGTTCAATCAAATTGTTGCACAATTAAAAGCATACATGTACATGCATTGTTAAAATATGTCAAAAATTTGAATTTAGGGTTATTATCATTTTAAGTATGATTATACACATTTTTTAAACGGGAACATTTGACGTGATTAACATTCTTGTTCTTTATGTCATGTTCTACATATTATTTCCATTATCAATAATATATCCATTGTCTTTTTGTTTACATTTACATTTGAAATTAAGTAAATGCATAAATCTCTTTGTCCTATATTGCCATTAACCAGATGTCATCCGGGGATCTGGATGGTGGCCTTACGGTTTCAGACAGGACAAACAACACTAAAAATGAGGTGACAATGGAAAAGTTAAAAGAAAACAAAAACAACTTTCAGTGTTAAAGCTTCTCGGAGCTAAAAGAGAACAATTACAGAGAAAATGACTTATCATAGAGTGTCCATTGAGTGTGCAGGATATTCAGTTCTTTCTGCACATTAAATGACACATAGCTAGAAGTATTTTTCTTCATTACTAATGATTTTGCATTTATCCAACATGAAAAAACTTAAACTAAATCTGCTTCAACAAAAGTGGAATGTTTTACATTCATTTCAGTTTTAAATTCAGGTCTCTGATGTGGCAGAGGATCAGCCTATGTCACTATTGTTCTTTGGAGACTGTCCTCCTTGAAAAACGACCGCATAGGTCTTCTGTACACACCCGTATTACGACCGAGTGTTACATTTTGAAGTTAAAGCGACCTCCAGCAGTTGAGTAAAATCGACACTCCAGTGTCTCAGCTGAAACGTCACCATGAACAAACTTTGACCTAACACTAACCCTAACCCTAACCCTAAACCGTCTTGCGACAGTGAGGGAAAAGCCATTCCGTGAGGGAAAAGCCGTTTCGCGAATTAAATCCCGTAATGCCTTCCTGTCCCCCGTAGGGGCGCTAACATAAATACGCTCTCATGGGTCGTATTCAGGGGCACGTTACATACGACCTGTGTGGTCGTATGAGTTTGAGGGCTTGTTGGTTCTTTGTCACTTCACTGGTCTACTAATTGGCATTCCTCTCATTGCCCTAATTATTGACATGCACTTCTATGTTTTAACTAATTAGCATTTCATGTTTGTATGAACAGTCTCTGAGGACATCCAACCTCCACAGATTAGAAATCATGCAGCTCTCCAACACCACTATACTCTGTTTTATAGTCAGTTTAATTACCATCAAGACAAAAAGTGCTGCAGTGCTGACAAT
This sequence comes from Acanthochromis polyacanthus, assembly GCF_021347895.1. Classification (NCBI taxonomy): domain Eukaryota; kingdom Metazoa; phylum Chordata; class Actinopteri; family Pomacentridae; genus Acanthochromis; species Acanthochromis polyacanthus. The sequence continues at coordinate 193,533 of NC_067132.1, read as the reverse complement.
GAAACAGTTTCCCCTAAAGATTCTGCATTAAGAAGACAAACTGCAATAATTACTTCATTTCTTTTTCAAAAGTGGCCTCTTTAGCCTGTTTTATGCTGATATTCTAAGTGAAAAAAAATCACCATCTAATAGTAATTTGCTCCTGCAAAGCAATTAGTACAGCAGTGATAAAAACCAGTTCAAGCCCAGCAGTACTTTCCCTCCTGACTTTTGTGCATTTATTGAGACTGTATGATCTAATCATCATGACCCTATAGTAAGGTTAAGTGAGGCCAATACTAAACTCAAATGAGACAATAATGAAAGAAATTATACCCCAGCTGACTCTAGATATTGAATTTTCATGATGTCATGACAACTGAAAGGTGTTCATGATTAACCAGTGCACACACACAGATACAGTAAATTACTTTTTGTTATCTGGAAAAATGGGAGCTCACTCAGATCTCTGTCTTTTGTTATAAATGTAAAAATAAGGAAACAGACAAACAAAAAAACAACAAATGTAAAGGTATTCAAAATGAGAAATGCTAGACAAAAACATCAGCTTCATATGTGATCTTTTTGCTTTTTGAGAGTTGTAGTGTATAAACTGCCTGTGTTTTAAAATTCACTTTGCTGTCCATCCTGTTCGCCAGTCTAGCCTTTTTTAACCCTTGCCTCAGGTTAAAGTTGGTCCAGCTCTCCGTTTAAAGGGTTAGATTCTATCTGCCTATTAGTATTTCACCTAACAGGTTTCAGCAGAATAAATTAAGCTGGAATCGAGAGATACTCGCCCAGGTTCTAACTGCCTTGCATCCGAATGTCTCACCCCTCTTATCTGATAAATGCTATTCCACCAAGCAGCCTTTCTAGTAGTAGAATTGATCTATCATTCACATTCGTTATCGGTCAGCTTCTCTCTTAAGGACTTGCCTGCACTTGGTGCTATTCCTGGGTTCGTTTTAGAGGTTTGGAAAGAACTAACCTCAGGGGTAATGTTTAAACAATCTCACTTTGGACTAAGTAACCTTTAAGAACCATTGGATTGAATGCACACAATCAACTTAACTTTTTACCACTATGCAGATTTTCAGTGGTTTATAATAATTTCATTAGGCTTCTCTTTAAATGCAATAGAGCGTTTTATTAAGCAAATTTTAGCAAGAGCACAGCATCAATTCATGATTAAAACAATTAATTATTTCTGATTAAAAATGAGACTAAAGTAATAAATTGAGCGTACCTGACAATCTTCTCTAATTATTAAATTTAGGAGAGAGAGCGAACAGCATGGCCACTACCGTATCACTCGGTCTTGTCTTGCGTCTGGGAAAAGCACTCAGTTGTCCGGAGGACTCGGTACGATGTCTTCTTTGTGGACAAAAGGATCTTATCCCTCGGCAGGGGGGAGCGGAGGAGTCCTGTAAGCCAATCGTGGTCTGGCAGTTACCTCTGGAATTGGCTGGAACGTTAGTGCTTACGCCCCAGCTGTCTTCTCTGTGGTATGGTGGTGATGGAAAACCCTCGTCTGTTCAGGCTGTAGTGGGTCACTGGGTCTCCCAGCCCCGGGGAGGGGAACAGCCCGGTGCTGTTGCCTCCTTTGCCTCTTCGGGTGTAGTCGGTTCTTCCCTCTATTGGTTTCTTCTGGATAACTGCAGAACCTCTTAGGACTCTCCGTTTGGCAGAGTGTGGTCTTCGCTTGTTGAACAAAGTCAGAAAAGACTTTGCTTCCAACGATGTCCTCAGCGATCTCTGGAGCCTAAGTCCCGCGTCGTCTTCCCGTCTCTCGGGCAAAAGAGGAAGGTGAAGATTCTTCAGAACTCCGGCCAAGTTCCCTTTGCAGCTCTTTTTAGCAGCTCCGGCGAACAACAACTCCCCAATAATGTCTCTGCTCTCCCATTCTTATACTCTCTCCAGACACACAAAACTGGCTAGGTACGCCCTCTGACACCGTCTAACTTATGCAATCAACTTTGTCATCACATACAGCAGTAATACAGAAGTCATGTTGTTACAGCAAATACACAGTGTCCATATTCTGTTTAACACACACACATTCCAGCCCACCCTTTTGGGTTTTTCCCAAACTTCCCTTTTTCTGAGGAGGCTGCAATGTCATTGTGGCTGCCGAGTCATGGTGACTGTTGTTTACTGTACTTCTGCTTTCTTAAGGCCTGGACACACAAGCCTATGAGGCCTGTACGCACACACAGAGCCTAAAAAAAGGATTACTTCACACAGAATCACTTCTTAAATCATTCCTCTCAATCTGAACACATTAAATCATCTGAATTATTACTTTAATCAAATCAACACTTCAAAAATGTATATATATATTTCAGCAAGCAGAATCATATGGTTAACTTATAATGTTTCTTCTTAAGATCTTTACTCATCTGCTTCAAAACCTTTGTTACCTTAGGGCCATAATGAGCCTGAGTCCTCTCTGAGACCTCAACATCTGCATCTCACTTGACAATCCCCTCTTCATGTATTCATCATGTACAATGGGTACGGAAAGTATTCAGACCCCTTGAAATATTTCACTCTCTGTGTCATTGCAGCCATTTGTCAAAATCAAAAAAGTTCATTTTATTTCTCATTAATGTACACTCAGCACCCCATCTTGACAGAAAAAAACAGAAATGTAGAATTTTTTGCAAATTTATTAAAAAAGAAAAACTGAAATATCACAGGTGTGTGCCTTTCCTAATCAAGTCCAATCAGTTTAATTAAACACAGCTGGACTCCAATAAAGAAGCAGAACCATCTCGAGGAGGATCGGAAGAAATGGACAGCATGTGAGTTAAATATGAATGTCGCTGCAAAGGGTCTGAATACTTATGACCATGTGATATTTCAATTGACTCTGGAATTGGAAAACCTATTGTAAATTGTAAATTCAGCCACTTAGCATAAGGAAAATTAGACTTGTGTAGCCTTTCTGGAAGGGAAGGGGAGGCTGCTGCAGGATGTGTAGCTGTAATGATCTGCTGGATGAGTTGATTCAGGAACGCAGACATGGGAAGGAACTTTGTCATAGCTGCATTTGAAAAGGTGCACAAGTGAAAATAAAGAGTCAAAGCTCATATTTACAAAGAAAACACTCACTCTTTTGTATTGTAAAAGTTAACTTAAGGAACCCTAAATTTAAAACCAAATTAAGGTACAAAGAAAATATACCAAAGGCCAAATAAAATAGTAAAAAAGAACTTGCATGAAAGCCAATGACTTTCTTTTATACAGAGTTTTGGAACCAAATTCAATTCAGCATCTAACCAATCGTGGATATGTTCCTCCCAAGGGGTGGTGTTGCTTCACTGTCCAGGAGAGGTTCAAGGCCAAATTCCTTTAGAACTTACTCTTAGTTAATTTCTTAAATGCACAAATCTAACCAAATATCTCTTGCGATTAAAGATTTGAAATTCCACTGAATATGTGATTAAAATGACTTCAAACATGATACGTTTATCTCCTACAGTTCCTGAGATAATTTTTGAAAATGTAAAATAAAAGCGTAAATTGTAGAATTTCAGGATATATCAAAGTAAACTCTGTAATATCACTAAGTATCAGGGCCTCCTCCTCTGCCACCACCTGATTCAGCTCTCTCTCTCCCCCCTCTCTCACTCTCCCTGCTCACAGAACCACCCTCTCCAGCTGCAGCCAATCACCAATCTCTCTCCCACTGAATCCGGAGCAGCTGAGAAGCATTACCACTAATTACTCCTCCTGCATAAAAGACTAGTCATTCCACACAGCCTCTGCCAGATCGTAGACTCTGCTCCGGCAGTTAGTTGCCTTCTCGCCTCTAAAAGTTTGTTTTGAGATTGATTCTAATTAGTGATGGTGAGATGAAGCCTCATGAGGCATTGAACCACTTGAGCCAATTGGTTTGAGAAAGGGTTCATTTCTTGAAGCTTCGTGAGCACATGAAACCACCTGGTCCTGGATCGCCTGGCAAACCCAAACATCAAAGAACCAAAACCCCCTATCCGCTCTCCGCCACCCCATTGCTCCACGCCACCGTCTGTTCCACCGCTGGTCTCCAGTCTCCCCCATTCCTTCGCCAGTTTCTCCCTGTTCACTCTCAGAAACCTCTAGATTCCCAGCCACGTTTTCCCCGCCACCAAACTACTTCTGTCTGCACATTAAATCCGTAATTCAGCATCTAGTTCTGCCTCGCTGTGTGTTCTCTGCTTGGGTTCTTCCAGCCGTGCCTAACACTAACAATACAACTATATAATAAGACAAAAGAAGTCTATATGGTTAGGATACACTCTCTCTGTGTCTTGTATTGAGTGACAGAGAGAAGTGGGGTGTTTGTGTATCATGGACTTCTTCACAAACAATGCAGATTCGATGTGTTTTTTTTCAGTATTAGTCCTGATCAATCTGTTATATCTCATAAATTGAGTCCAGATGCAGGAATCATCACTCTGGTGATGCTGAATTTCCTTTATTTTCAGACATGAACTGTTCAGTTAATTCTTGTAAAGACAATTCTACAGTGCCTTGTGAAAGTATTCGGCCCCCTTGAACTTTTCAACCTTTCGCCACATTTCAGGCTTCAAACATAAAGATATAAAATTTTAATTTTTTGTCAAGAATCAACAACAATTGGGACACAATCGTGAAGTGGAACGAAATTTATTGGATATTTTAAACTTTTTAACAAATAAAAACCTGAAAAGTGGAGCGTGCAATATTATTCGGCCCCCTTGCATTAATACTTTGTAGCTCCACCTTTTGCTGCAATTACAGCTGCAAGTCGGTTGGGGTATGTCTCTATCAGTTTTGCACATCGAGAGACTGAAATTCTTGCCCATTCTTCCTTGCAAAACGGCTCGAGTTCAGTGAGGTTATATGGAGAGCATTTGTGAACAGCAGTCTTCAGCTCTGCCCACAGATTCTCGATTGGATTCAGGTCTGGACTTTGACTTGGCCATTCTAACACCTGGATACGTTTATTTGTGAACCATTCCATTGTAGATTTGGCTCTATGTTTTGGATCATTGTCCTGTTGGAAGATAAATCTCCGTCCCAGTCTCAGGTCTTTTGCAGACTCCAACAGGTTTTCTTCCAGAATGGTCCTGTATTTGGCTCCATTCATCTTCCCATCAATTTTAACCATCTTCCCTGTCCCTGCTGAAGAAAAGCAGGCCCAAACCATGAGGCTGCCACCACCATGTTTGACAGTGGGGATGGTGTGTTCAGGGTGATGAGCTGTGTTGCTTTTACGCCAAACATATCGTTTTGCATTGTGGCCAAAAAGTTGGATTTTGGTTTCATCTGACCAGAGCACCTTCTTCCACATGTTTGGTGTGTCTCCCAGGTGGCTTGTGGCAAACTTTAAACCAGAATTTTTATGGATATATTTGAGAAATGGCTTTCTTCTTGCCACTCTCCCATAAAGGCCAGATTTGTGCAGTGTACGACTGATTGTTGTCCTATGGACAGACTCTCCCACCTCAGCTGTAGATCTCTGCAGTTCATCCAGAGTGATCATGGGCCTCTTGGCTGCATCTCTGATCAGTCTTCTCCTTGTTCGAGGTGAAAGTTTAGAGGGACGGCCGGGTCTTGGTAGATTTGCAGTGGTCTGATACTCCTTCCATTTCAATATGATTGCTTGCACAGTGCTCCTTGAGATGTTTAAAGCTTGGGAAATCTTTTTGTATCCAAATCCGGCTTTAAGCTTCTCCACAACAGTATCTCGGACCTGCCTGGTGTGTTCCTTGGTCTTCATGATGCTCTCTGCACTTTAAACAGAACCCTGAGACTATCACAGAGCAGGTGCATTTATACGGAGACTTGATTACACACAGGTGGATTCTATTTATCATCATCAGTCATTTAGGACAACATTGGATCATTCAGAGATCCTCACTGAACTTCTGGAGTGAGTTTGCTGCACTGAAAGTAAAGGGGCCGAATAATATTGCACGCCCCACTTTTCAGGTTTTTATTTTTTAAAAAAGTATAAAATATCCAATAAATTTCATTCCACTTCACGATTGTGTCCCAATTGTTGTTGATTCTTGACAAAAAATTAAAATTTTATATCTTTATGTTTGAAGCCTGAAATGTGGCGAAAGGTTGAAAAGTTCAAGGGGGCCAAATACTTTCGCAAGGCACTGTGTTTATATATATATATATATATATATATATATGTAAATAATATTACCCAAACCAACCCAAAAATGTATTGTCCGTGCTAAATGTACAGGTTCAAGAGTTATTGTACTGGGATTTATTGCACCGGTTCAGCTACTTTATGGCACAGGGGTAAAAACTATTTAACAGTCTGGTGGTGCAGGTCTGGTGCTGCTGGTTTTTCCGATTCTCTGATGGCTGCTTGGTACAGATTTAGTATCAGTGGTACCTATTCTTGTGTTCAAGAAATAGTAGGCAAAGTTGTGTATTTGTGAACTAGATTAGTCATGATTTAATGAAATAAAACTCCATGATGAAAATGCTAGTAATTGAATTTTAGAAGATTGTTTTTCTTTTCTTTCAGGAAACCCACAGTGTAAAAAAGGCCTTTGAAAAATACTTCTAAAAGACTAGTCATATGCTATTTAAATAATTGGTTAAATATTTTTAAAAGATGGACAGCAGATCACAGTTCCAGACATTAATGGTGAAATTCAGTCAACATTAACTTTAAAGCCTCTGCTGCCTGTGTTCACACAACACTAGAATTGTGCATGTTTGTGCTCTTATCCTTTCTAACTTTTGCTGCTTTAACAATAGTGTGTCCACAAGTAAGTAACACAGTCAGACACAATGATCTTGCATACCTATATGTGTATGAGATGACAAGCGGTGACACACAGGTAATCTCACACAAGAAAGCACGTGGGCTTAGTACATTGTGCGCTCAGTAGGCATGTGAACACAGCCATTCACACAAACACACACATGCTGTCAGTGGAACGCAAATGTTCCAATGTTATTTAAAGAAGTCCAATTAAATGTAATGCTCAACATAATATCTCTCTCTACTTTCATTAACTTGCATTTCTGTAGAAAGGAAGGCGAGATGAGCATTGACAGGGACCTCCCACGCCGCTGATAGCTCCAGCAAGTTGCTGCACAGTGCAACAGCAGCCTCTAATGGCAGAATGCAGCTCCACACATCCTGTAAATGGCCTCAACTCAACTTACAGTTTTTCACAATTGCTAAAACACTAAACCCCATTCTCTGAACCAAATTCTCAGTGGCCTAAACTCATTTTTCGAATCAAACACTCTTTTGGCGAAAACTTAAACACTGTTCAGGTCCTATGCTCAATTTGCAAAACTCATCTGGTCTTTTTTGCAAAACCTTAGACACATTCTCAGTCACTAAACACATTTCACAACATTTTTGCAAAATTGTAATCACTGGCAGCAAAATGTGAACACAACTCCAACACAGCTGTCATCTTTTACACACAACAACTCAAAATTGAACACACAGGTCTCTAATGATGTGATCAGACCAAGTGGGAAGGATAAAAGCCAGTTCAGAGTGCACAGGTAGCACATGTGCTTCCATGGACAATGGATGGAAACATACAGAGAGGCAGGAACATAATTGGTCAACGTGCCATTGTGGAAGTCCCTGGACAGCGTGGTGGCAATGTCACCCTTTGTGCAGCCATAAGTAACTGGGGGGTTCTCCACCGTCATGCAAATCTGGGACCATACAACGCTGAACATCTCCTGGCATTTCTAGGTGGTCTAAAGAATGTTATGACTGAACATGAGCAGCAGAATCAGCAAGAAGTGCGTCCTATATATGTCATAGTTTGGGACAATGTGAGGTTTCACCATGCTGTCCTGATTCGTGAGTGGTTCACTAACAACCAGCACTTCTTCAAGGTTTTCCTTCCACCCTACAGCCCCTTCCTGAATCCGTCCGTGCCTCCAATTTTGTTAGATCGGATTCTTTGGTACTGTTAATGAGGAACCCCACACGAAGCAAGGAAGACTCAGAGTCAAAAATATTCAATTAAGAATATTTAGTAAAAACTCATTGGATAGTACAGAAAATGCATGCATGCAGATCCTATCTTGCTCAAACGCTGACAGCAGATTTACTAGGCTAAGACAATATTCTTTCTGCATGCAGCGGTTTTCACAAGAGAGAATGAATCCTAAAGCTGTTACATGGGTTTTTAACAAAGAAGATGTTGTCTTCTGATTGGTCCACATTGCGGAAGGCCTTCCGGATGTCTTCAGTCTTCGTCCAGTCCGAGCCGTCTTCCTCCTGTGATGAGTGTCTCTGTATGTGTGTGTGCGTGTCAGCTCCCTGTGACTTTTGCACAGACTTAGAGCTCTCCTCTCTATGATCAGAAGTCTCTGTTCCATTTTGTGCAGAATTAAACATTTTACTGATTCAGTTTTAGTCAATGTATACTTTAATAACAATTTCAATGATTTAATTACACATATACGGCAGATCAGAATGATTCTATTCCTTAATCTGATTTAATTTAGGATCCTCATTAAATAGTATAAGATTCCTCTGCTTATCCCCATTTTATTGTTAATTTAAGACATTGCTGATTTCATTTCCTTTTAAGTATTTTTCTCATGAACATTATATTTTAATCTTAATTCCCAATATTGTTTACGGTATAATACTTTAACTTTTATTCCTGTTTAAGCAACTGACCTTTACTTAAACCTTTCTGCCCCTTTTCCGTCCCCAGTGCCTGCGTGACACTCAGCACATCTCTGAACCCACAGACCTCCTGTCCTTCAAGGTGCTCCATCCGGTTTAACGGGTGTTGTACCTTTTTTTTCTGTCAGAACCGTCAGCCTGTGTCTTATTTTTGTGTCAACTTGTCAAAATGAGGCGAGGATGGTATGCGAGTAATTTTCCCCTCAGCGCTCTTCTTAAAGGTCAGATGAAACCGCAGGCCTTTTGCTAAATAGAGCATGAAGTATTTACCTTAGGTCAACATTTTCCTTTAGGTTAGAAGTTGAAACTTAAACATTTTGCTTAGATCAACACCTCTTTTATCAGGTTACAAGCTAAAGCTCAAACATGCATTCATAAGCACTCTAGTATATTTGATTATAGGATTGATACAAGTTGCAAACACACTGATATATGATTGATTACATGATATGATTAAATGAAGATTAATAATGATTATATAAGTAATAACTAAAAGAGTAATTAAAGCATGATAGTTTAATAGATGGGTAGAATGAATATTCCCCACACAATCCGCTTTAAAAGACTTAATTGCAATGGTGCGCCAGTTGGGTATTCCAACATGGTTCTGTTCCTTTAGTTCAGCAGATCTCCGTTGGCCAAATCTCCTGAAGGCATTATTAAAAATAGAAGGCAGTACCAGGAGAGAAGAAGATCTAAATTGGGCAGAGAGATGTGATCTATTACGTCGTAATCCTGTAACTGCGGCTCGAATGTTTGACGCGCGTTGGCAGCAATTCCTAAACAAAGTCCTTAAATCTCCTGCTCATCCAATTGGCGAAATAATTGATTATTTTTATTGCATAGAATTTCAGCAGCGCGGGTCGCCACATGTACACTGTTTGTTTTGGATAAAAAAACGCTCCGAAGATTGGCATAAACAAAGATGAAGAGGTAGTTGAATTTGTTGATAAATACGTTTCCTGCAAGCTACCCTCTGACCCAAATTTATTAGAAAAAGTTACTTCAGTGCAGCAACATTCCAAACGTCACTCCAAAACGTGCAAAAAAGGCAAAAAGACGTGTCGCTTTAATTTCCCACGACCTCCGTCCATGCGTACGTTTATTAAACAAACAGATGAAGGTTTAAATTCGATAATGCCAAAAGAAAAAGCTCTCGCGATCATGACTGCACTTAAAACAGCTATCTTAGATGAAGATTTACCTATTGATAGTGTGCAGTCATTGTTTAAAGGTCTTGGATTAGATCAGAGCACTTTTGAACTGGCTTATAAGGCGTTAGGCGGTCACACACACATTTAGTTCTAAAGTAGGGTATTAAAGAAGTTTGGGTTAATAATTACAATCCGAAATTGTTGGATGCTTGGAATATGGATATTCAATTTGTTGTCGATGCGTGGGCATGTATAGTTTACATTATTTCATACATATCCAAGGCAGAGAAGGAGATGGGTTTGCTCTTCGGTAATGCTCAAAAAGAAGCTTCCAAAGGTAATGTTAGTGCAAAAGAGGCATTGAAAAAGCTAGGGAGCATTTATTTACATAATCGTGATGTCTCTGCACAGGAAGCTGTTTATCGCGTCACAAACATGCACTTAAAAGAGTTTTCACGGAAAGTAGAATTTATTCCGACAGGCGATAACCTAGTTAGATTGAGCAAACCTATCGGTCAAATACAGAACGAGTCATTAGACAATATTTGGATGACTAACATTACAGAGCGTTATCAGAGTAGGCCTATTGACGGCACATTTAATGATATGTGCATCGCTAGTTTTGTATCAGAGTACCGCGTTCTTAGTCAAACAGAAAAGTGTAAAAAGTCAATTCAGTTATAAAATTCATTAGGCTCGATAGCAAAAAGAGAGCGAACACAGCCAGTGATTGTTAAATATGCGTGGTTCTCAGAAACAAAAAATCTTGAATTGCATCCTACAATTATTTTTACCGTATCGCAATGAAAACGATCTTAAGCCAGGTCAATTTGAAACATACCAACAATTTTATGAACACGGGGAGGTGCGATTTAGTAATAGGTCTGTTCATTCGGTAAAATCGATCGTTGATGGGAATAGGCGTCGTTTTGAAATAGAGGAGGAGAATTTGGACGAGATGCAAGAGAAAATGGGTTCTGAGGACATTTTAGAAGAGGCATTGAAACCTCTGCCCAGAGGTGGAAGTTGAAAGGTTGGAGTCGAAAGGGGAGTTTAGTGAGATGTTGCAGGAGGTCCACTCTGAGCATGATCAAGAACACATCCCTGATTTGGCTGTGAGACACAAGGAAATTGGTCATTTTGAGACAAGAAATGTGATGAGTCAAGCTGAGGGTCTCTCACTTGTGAGAAGCCTCAATGAGGAACAGCTGTCCATTTTTTTTTTTACAAAATACGGCAATGGTGCATAGAAAAGGCAGCTGGTAATAATCCTGAGCCATTTCACGTATTTATTACAGGAGGAGCAGGCACCGGTAAAAGCCACCTTGTTCGGGCCATTCAGTACGAGGTGTCGTGTTTGTTGGCCCCTATTTGTCACGATCCCGATAATATTAGCGTTTTATTAACGGCTCCAACGGGGATAGCAGCGTACAATTTACAGGCGGCTACTATTATACTACATTTAGCATTCCTGCAAATCCCCCAAAACACTATAAACCCCTTAGAGAGGAGAAGCTTAATACGCTGTGCGCAAAATACATGGACATTCAAATTGTAATCATTGATGAAATATCAATAGTTGACCAAAAGGTGTTTATGCATATTGAGGGTAGATTAACTCAGATTAAACAGACACCTAATTCGGTTTTATTTGGAAACGTTTGCGTGATTGCGGTAGGAGATTTTTATCAGTTGCCTCCGGTTAAAGGTGAGGTTTTGTTAAAAGAAACTCTGGGCATTAATTTTTTTAGAGATTTGTTCAAAATAGCAGAATTAAAAAAGATCATTCAGCAACAAGATAGCGTTTTTGCAGAGCTTTTAAATCGGTTAAGAGTGTGTTCAAGAGGGGCACCCATGCTTCAAAATGATACAGATATATTGAAGCGTCGCGAAACGGGTGAAGACTCCGATGTGCTGCACATTTTTTCTAGAAGGGAGTACGTGCAGACATATAATTTAAAGAAACTTAATAGCGTGTGTTCTGACGTAAAAATCATTAATGCGCAAGATTTTGGTATCGATAAAAACACGGGAAAATTTAAAAAATTAGAAGGCCATCTGTGTCTCCACAAATCCGAAAAAGACAGTTTGGTCGAGTCACTTTTTATTGGTGTTAATGCCTGTGTTATGCTGTGTAAAAACATAGGGTAGCACTTTATAATAACTGTACAATATAAAGCATTAACTAAGCATTAGTAAATACTTTAGTCATCATGAACTCATTATTTGTAAAGCATTATTCATTATTGCTGCGCCGGGCATTATTCATACGTTACGGCGGCATGGCTCAGTGGGTAGAGTGGCCGTCTTGTAACTGGAAGGTTGCCGGTTCGATCCTTGGCCCATCGTGCTCATGTCGAGGTGTCCCTGAGCAAGACACCTAACCCCTAATTGCTCCTGGTGGGTCGTTGTTAGCGCCTTGCATGGCAGCTTCTGCCATCAGTGTGTGAATGTGTGTGTGGGTAAATGTGACATATCATGTAAAGCGCTTTGGATAAAAGCGCTATATAAATACAACCATTTACATTACTAACATTAGAAAACATAGTTATAAACGTTTAAAATACACCCTATTAAGCAGTAGTAAAGTATAAGGAGAATACTTAATTCATCATTAATGGATTGCCAGTAAAGCATTATTCATACATTACTAACCATTAGTAAACAGTTATAAATGTTTGAAATATATACTATTGGCGATTTCTTCAGCATTAGTAAATACTTAATTCATCATGAATTCATGATTTGTATAGCATTAATAATAAATTACTCAGCATTAGTAAACACGGTTTGTGGGTCGTTTGTTGTCCATCAAAAACCTAATCGATGTGCTTAATGATTGCATGTTCATACTTTGTAAACAATAGATTCCCCATTTATAAATAAATGCTAGATCAATTAAAAACCAGTTATTTATGAGTCATTAATGTTAAGAATATAATTTAGAAAGTCAATTAACGACCATATACAAACCATTTATGTTCATAGTTAGTGGGTGCGCTTATACATGTTTTATAAACAGTTTTTCATAGTTAGTGATTAAGTTACCTACTACTCATTAGTTAAGTATTTTCCGTGAGCCCATCTAAAGTGAGGATTATTTATCCCTTATAAAGCATTAATAAATGCGAAAGAAGCAGTAATATAGCAAATAATATTCATTGGAACAACGGCTGACAGATTATTGCATCTTATTAAAATAATACTTCGTACATGGCATGAAAAAACTTCAGTAGTATAGATGTAAATCAAAATAACAAAATAAACATTTACATTCTTGTATGAACGTTAAAAAAATGCGTTCTTACAATACAAAATGTAAACATGGCTGTATGAAGTGAAACAGTGCCAAATAAAAATAAACATTTTATAAAATCTTTACAAAATAATTCTCTGATTCATTTCCAAAGTCTGAGTAGACAATAACATGGCCTCATGTGTTTAAGAAGTAAACTAAACTATTGCAGAGTATCTGTGAAAAACCTTCCTACAACACCAAAGCTCACTTTTTATGGATGGGCAGCAGCTTTCCAGAAGCCTTACAGACTCTGCCTTACACCTTTGTCTACCTCAATTGCAGTTTCACACTCTACCTTAAAATCAGAGAGTTTCAATGTGCGAACATTGTGCTTCTGAACCAGATCCTTGTATTTGCCCAGCGCAGAAATGAAAAGCTCTGCGACTGGAGCATTGGCCACGACCGTGTTGCGGTCCACACCGACCCGCTTAAATGCTGCAGACATGGTCGCTGCTTTATTGAAAATCTTAAGGATCTTTTTGTACCGGGCCACCACCTGGTCAGGATTTTGGGCTACATTTAGAACAGATAATGTAATTAGTTTTATCCTCACAAACATGCACACACAGAATATAAGCTGCTTTCATTATGAACAAAAAAAGAAACTTAACTTCAGTCTTTTATACTGTACCTCCCCTTTAATAATACCAATAGGTATTGTGTTGTGTATCTTTTTATTGTCACCTTTACAACAAGGTACAACAAGGTTTGTTTGCATGTCATTCATGGAATGAGCAGCACAGCCAAATGTGTGGGTAGCATTTTTTTGCCTTTTGCCAAAATTCATTCCACCATATCCCCCTTTTAATAATGCCAATAGGTATTGTGATATATAGGTAGAGTGTTTGATATCATTTCTATCATTGATTAGTAACCTTTACAATGAGGTACAGCTTGTAGGGCATTTCTGGAAAGACCAACACAGCCAATCATGTGGGTAGCGCTTCCCCATAAATTGTTAAAATGGCCTGGCAGGCCTGTAATACTGTTCTGTTGGTAGTCACCTTTGTAGCAGTAAAGAAAAGAAAACCTGTGTCAGGGAAACCTAAAACAAGAGTGAATGCCAGCAGAACAGTATTGCAGGCCACTTGGGCAAATTTGGGGCAGGGCGCTACTCACACGTTTAGCTGTGCTGCTCAGTCCACGAATGCCTGATGCTTACAAGCTGTACCTTGTTGTAAAGGTGACTAATCAACGATAAATATGATATAAAACACAATGCAAATGGTATTATGAAAGGCAAGATATAACAGACCGAAGTCATCTTTCCCTACTTTTTGTGCTTAGTTTATTTACCAGTAATTTATTTTTTTGTACCTCTCCGAAGTGTCTTGAGGCCTTTTTTTTCTGACTTCTTCGCACTGTTTTTCCCTCTCCCCTTCTTCTTCTTCCTCTTCTTATCCTCTGATGAGGATATGTCGAATGAGGAGTCAGAGTTACTCTCAGAGGAGGATTCCTTTGAGCTGTCGGAAGAGGAAAGTGAAGACAACATCTCCCGGACAGAGGGAGATGTTGTGACTAGGGTGGAGGTGGATGCCATGTTATCTTTTTTTAAGAGCTCTTAAAACAGATACAAATTCAAACATAAGGTTACACAGCACAGAATGGAAAAATTGTAATGGAAATGGAAATGGAAAAATACTTGCACTCATTTAGATTGACAACTCTCTCTCAATAATTGTTAAAGTGAAATAATGAGACATGATACAAAGATGGGTGAAAATCATAAGGGCTAATATTAATTGAGATTGGAATGTCTACATGACATGAGTCAATTGAGCGCTTTCATATTGTATGCTTATTCTTCCTTTCTTATGTCCCTGAGAAACAACTTCTTCCACAGAATTGAATGAACAACACAAAAACACATAAATACCACATAAAAAATGATTAAACGATAACTAAACTTAACCCATTTAGACTCGGGAAGCATCTGTGTCACTTATCACTCTCACTATTCAAAAAGAGCAGATCTACATAAGCATGACTACAAGCTATTTTTGAACAGTTTTGCAGATCTTTGAATATATCAGAGAACATTTGTAACGCAAATGGTTGCTTCTGGAGGGTCCTTAAGGTGTTCTGGTTTGAAGAAATTGCATGTACAGCATATTTGACCAAACTGTGCATTTAAACTCTGGAGCAGCATTTGAAAAAATCATGAATGCATCATTAACGTGAACGTAATGTTGACACACAAATTGCATATTCAGAATGACTTGACATGTGATCTATATGAAGGCAAATGATGTTTAAGGTGTTCTGGTTTGAAGAAATTGCATGTACAGCATATTTCACCAAACTGCGCAAAAAAGCTCAGGACCAGCATTATAAGAGCAGAAAAATCATGAAAGCTGCAGCAACGTGAACATAATGTTGACACACAAATTTCTTCTTCAGAATGACCTGAAATGTGATCTATATGAAGGCAAATGATGTTTAAGATGTTCTGGTTAGAAGAAATTTGCATGAACAGTATATTTGACCAAACAGTGCATTTAAACTCTGGAGCAGCATTCCTTCTTCGGAATGACTTGAAATATTAGCTCTATGGAGGCAAAAGATGTTTAAGATGCTCTGGTTAGAAGAAATTGCATGGACAGGATATTTGAAAAAACTGTGTAATACAGCTCAGGACCAGCATTTTAAGATCAGAAAAATCATGAAGGCTGAAGTAACGAGAACATAATGTTGACACACAAGTTTCAACATCTGAATAACCTGAAATGTGATCTATATGAAGGCAAATGATGTTTAAGGTGTTCTGGTTACAAGAAATTGCATGGACAGGATATTTGAAAAAACTGTGTATTACAGCTCAGAACCAGCATTTTAAGAGCAGAAAAATCATGAAGGCTGAAGTAACGTGAACATAATGTTGACACACAAATTTCTTCTTCAGAATGACCTGAAATGTGATCAATATTAAGGCAAGTGATGTTTAAGATGTTCTGGTTAGAAGAAATTTGCATGAACAGTATATTTGACCAAACAGTGCATTTAAACTCTGGAGCAGCATTTGAAAAAATCATGAATGCTGAATTAACGTGAACAAAATGTTGACACAAAAATTTCATATTCAGAATGACTTGAAATGTGATCAATATTAAGGTAAATGATGTTTAAGATGTTCTGATTAGAAGGAATTGCATGGAGAGCATATTTGACCAAACAGTGCATTACAGCTCAGGACCAGCATTTTCAGCGCAGAAAAATCATGAAGGCTGAAGTAATGAGAACATAATGTTGACACACAAACTTCAACATCTGAATAACCTGAAATGTGATCTATATGAAGGCAAATGATGTTGAAGATGTCCTGGTTAGAAGAAATTTGTATGAACAGTATATTTGACCAAACAGTGCATTTAAACTCTGGAGCAGAATTTGAAAAAAATTCATGAATTCTGAATTAACGTGAACAAAATGTTGACACACAAATTGCATATTCAGAATGACTTGACATGTGATCTATATGAAGGCAAATGATGTTTAAGATGTTTTGGTTAGAAGGAATTGCATTGAGAGCATATTTGACCAAACAGTGCATTACAGCTCAGGACTAGCATTTTAAGCGCAGAAAAATCATGAAGGCTGCATTAATGTAAACATGATGTTGACACACAAATTTCTTCCACAGAATGACTTGAAATGTGATTTATAAGAAGGCAGATGATGTTGAAGGTATTCTGGACAGCATGGACAGCATATTTGACCAGACTGTGCATTACAGCTCAGGACCAGCATTTTAAGCGCAGAAAAATCATGAAGGCTGGCTGTATTAACGTGAAATTCATGTTGACATTTAAATTTCTTCTTCAGAATGACATGAAATGCGATCTATATGAAGGCAAATGATGTTTAAGGTCCAAAGTGAGAGTGTTTAAACATTACCCCTGAGGTTAGTTCTTTCCAAACCTCTAAAACGAACCCAGGAATAGCACCAAGTGCAGGCAAGTCCTTAGAGAGAAGCTGACCGATAACGAATGTGAATGATAGATCAATTCTACTACTTAGAAAGGCTGCTTGGTGGGATAGCATTTATCAGATAAGAGGGGTGAGACATTCGGATGCAAGGCAGTTAGAACCTGGGCGAGTGTCTCTCGATTCCAGCTTAATTTATTCTGCTGAAACCTGTTAGGTGAAATACTAATAGGCAGATAGAATCTAACCCTTTAAACGGAGAGCTGGACCAACTTTAACCTGAGGCAAGGGTTAAAAAAGGCTAGACTGGCGAACAACAGCTCAGGACCAGCATTTTAAGAGCAGAAAAATCATGAAGGCTGAAGTAACGAGAACATGATGTTGACACACAAATTTCAACATCTGAATAACCTGAAATGTGATCAATATTAAGGCAAGTGATGTTTAAGATGTTCTGGTTAGAAGAAATTTGCATGAACAGTATATTTGACCAAACAGTGCATTTAAACTCTGGAGCAGCATTTGAAAAAATCATGAATGCTGCATTAACGTGAACATAATGTTGACACACAAATTGCATATTCAGAATGACTTGACATGTGATCTATATGAAGGCAAATGATGTTGAAGATGTTCTGGTTAGAAGGAATTGCATGTACAGCGTCTTTGATCAAATCGTGCATTACAGCTCAGGACCAGTATTTGAAGCGCAGAAAAATTATGAAGGTTGCATTAATGTGAACATACTTTTGACACACAAATTTCTTCCACAGAATGACTTGAAATGTGATTTATATGAAGGCAGATGATGTTGAAGGTATTCTGGAATTGCATAGACAGCATAGTTGACCAGACTGTGCATTACAGCTCAGGACCAGCATTTTAAGCGCAGAAAAATCATGAAGGCTGGCTGTATTAATGTGAAATTCATGTTGACATTTAAATTTCTTCTTCAGAATGACATGAAATGCGATCTATATGAAGGCAAATGATGTTTAAGGTGTTCTGGTTTGAAGAAATTGCATGTACAGCATATCTGACCACACTGTGCATTTAAACTCTGGAGCAGCATTTGAAAACATCATGAATGCTGCATTAACGTAAACATGATGTTGACAAGTCATTCCTTCTTCGGAATGACTTGAAATATTAGCTCTATGGAGGCAAAAGATGTTTAAGATGCTCTGGTTAGAAGAAATTGCATGTACAGGATATTTGAAAAAACTGTGTAATACAGCTCAGGACCAGCATTTTAAGAGCAGAAAAATCATGAAGGCTGAAGTAACGTGAACAAAATGTTGACACACAAATTGCATATTCAGAATGACTTGACATGTGATCTATATGAAGGCAAATGATGTTGAAGATGTTCTGGTTAGAAGGAATTGCATGTACAGCGTCTTTCATCAAATCGTGCATTACAGCTCAGGACCAGTATTTGAAGCGCAGAAAAATTATGAAGGTTGCATTCATGTGAACATACTTTTGACACACAAATTTCTTCCACAGAATGACTTGAAATGTGATTTATATGAAGACAGATGATGTTGAATTGCATGGACAGCATAGTTGACCAGACTGTGCATTACAGCTCAGGACCAGCATTTTAAGCGCAGAAAAATAATGAAGGCTGGCTGTATTAACGTGAAATTCATGTTGACATTTAAATTTCTTCTTCAGAATGACATGAAATGCGATCGATATTGAAGGCAAATGATGTTCAAGGTGTTCTGGTTTGAAGAAATTGCATGTACAGCATATTTCACCAAACTGCGCAAAAAAGATCAGGACCAGCATTATAAGAGCAGACAAATCATGAAAGCTGCAGCAACGTGAACATAATGTTGACACACAAATTTCTTCTTCAGAATGACCTGAAATGTGATCTACATGAAGGCAAATGATGTTCAAGGTGTTCTGGTTTGAAGGAATTGCATGGACAGGATATTTGAAAAAACTGTGTATTACAGCTCAGGACCAGCATTTAAGAGCAGAAAAATCATGAAGGCTGGCTGTATTAACGTGAAATTCATGTTGACATTTAAATTTCTTCTTCAGAACGATATGAAATGTGATCTATATTAAGGTAAGTGATGTTTAAGATGTTCTGGTTAGAAGAAATTTGCATGAACAGTATATTTGACCAAACAGTGCATTTAAACTCTGGAGCAGCATTTGAAAAAAATCATGAATGCTGCATTAACGTGAACAAAATGTTGACACACAAATTTCATATTCAGAATGACTTGAAATGTGATCAATATTAAGGTAAATGATGTTTAAGATGTTCTGGTTAGAAGGAATTGCATGTACAGCGTCTTTTATTAAATCGTGCATTTTACAGCTCAGGACCAGTATTTGAAGCGCAGAAAAATTATGAAGGTTGCATTAATGTGAACATACTGTTGACACACAAATTTCTTCCACAGAATGACTTGAAATGTGATTTATATGAAGGCAGATGATGTTGAAGGTAATCTGGAATTGCATGGACAGCATATTTGACCAGACTGTGCATTACAGCTCAGGACCAGCATTTTAAGCGCAGAAAAATCATGAAGGCTGGCTGTATTAACGTGAAATTCATGTTGACATTTAAATTTCTTCTTCAGAATGACATGAAATGCGATCTATATGAAGGCAAATGATGTTTAAGGTGTTCTGGTTTGAAGAAATTGCATGTACAGCATATTTGACCAAACTGTGCATTTAAACTCTGGAGCAGCATTTGAAAAAATCATGAATGCTGCATTAACGTGAACATAATGTTGACACACAAATTTCTTCCACAGAATGACTTGAAATGTGATGTATATGAAGGCAGATGATGTTGAAGGTATTCTGGAATTGCATTGACAGCATATTTGACCAGACTGTGCATTACAGCTCAGGACCAGCATTTTAAGCGCAGAAAAATCATGAAGGCTGGCTGTATTAACGTGAAATTCATGTTGACATTTAAATTTCTTCTTCAGAACGACATGAAATGCGATCTATATGAAGGCAAATGATGTTTAAGGTGTTCTGGTTTGAAGAAATTGCATGGACAGGATATTTCACCAAACTGCGCAAAAAAGCTCAGGACCAGCATTATAAGAGCAGAAAAATCATGAAAGCTGCAGCAACGTGAACATAATGTTGACACACAAATTTCTTCTTCAGAATGACCTGAAATGTGATCTATATTAAGGTAAGTGATGTTTAAGATGTTCTGGTTAGAAGAAATTTGCATGGACAGCATATTTGACGAATTAGTGCATTACAGCTCAGGAAGAGCATTTTAAGCGCAGAAAAATCATGAAGGCTGGCTGTATTAACGTGAAAGTCATGTTGACATTTAAATTTCTTCTTCAGAACGACATGAAATGCGATCTATATGACGGCAAATGATGTTTAAGGTGTTCTGGTTTGAAGAAATTGCATGTACAGCATATTTCACCAAACTGCGTAAAAAAGCTCAGGACCAGCATTATAAGAGCAGACAAATCATGAAAGCTGCAGCAACGTGAACATAATGTTGACACACAAATTTCTTCTTCAGAATGACCTGAAATGTGATCTATATGAAGGCAAATGATGTTCAAGGTGTTCTGGTTTGAAGGAATTGCATGGACAGGATATTTGAAAAAACTGTGTATTACAGCTCAGGACCAGCATTTAAGAGCAGAAAAATCATGAAGGCTGCCTGTATTAACGTGAAATTCATGTTGACATTTAAATTTCTTCTTCAGAATGACATGAAATGAAGGCTATATGAAGGCAAATGATGTTTAAGGTGTTCTGGTTTGAAGAAATTGCATGTACAGCATATTTGACCAAACAGTGCATTACAGCTCAGGACCAGCATTTTAAGAGCAGAAAAATCATGAAGGCTGCCTGTATTAACGTGAAATTCATGTTGACATTTAAATTTCTTCTTCAGAATGACATGAAATGCGATCCATATGAAGGCACATGATGTTTAAGATGTTCTGGTTAGAAGAAATTGCATGTACAGCATATTTGACCACACTGTGCATTAAACTCTGGAGCAGCATTTGAAAACATCATGAATGCTGCATTAACGTAAACATGATGTTGACACAGACATTCCTTCTTCGGAATGACTTGAAATATTAGCTCTATGGAGGCAAAAGATGTTTAAGATGCTCTGGTTTGAAGCAATAGCATGGACAGGATATTTGAAAAAACTGTGTAATAGATCTCAGGACCAGCATTTTAAGAGCAGACAAATCATGAAAGCTGCAGCAACGTGAACATAATGTTGACACACAAACTTCTTCTTCAGAATGACCTGATATGTGATCTATATGAAGGCAAATGATGTTCAAGGTGTTCTGGTTTGAAGGAATTGCATGGACAGGATATTTGAAAAAACTGTGTATTACAGCTCAGGACCAGCATTTAAGAGCAGAAAAATCCTGAAGGCTGCCTGTATTAACGTGAAATTCATGTTGACATTTAAATTTCTTCTTCAGAATGACATGAAATGCGATCTATATGAAGGCAAATGATGTTTAAGGTGTTCTGGTTTGAAGAAATTGCATGTACAGCATATTTGACCAAACTGTGCATTTAAACTCTGGAGCAGCATTTGAAAAAATCAAGAATGCTGCATTAACGTGAACAAAATGTTGACACACAAATTTCATATTCAGAATGACTTGAAATGTGATCTATATTAAGGTAAATGATGTTTAAGATGCTCTGGTTAGAAGGAATTGCATGGACAGCATATTTGACCAGACTGTGCATTACAGCTCAGGACCAGCATTTGAAGCGCAGAAAAATCATGAAGGCTGGCTGTATTAACGTGAAATTCATGTTGACATTTAAATTTCTTCTTCAGGATGACATGAAATGCGATCTATATGAAGGCAAATGATGTTTAAGGTGTTCTGGTTAGAAGAAATTGCATGTACAGCATATTTCACCAAACTGCGCAAAAAAGCTCAGGACCAGCATTATAAGAGCAGAAAAATCACGAAAGCTGCAGCAACGTGAACATAATGTTGACACACAAATTTCTTCTTCAGAATGACCTGAAATGTGATCTATATGAAGGCAAATGATGTTTAAGATGTTCTGGTTAGAAGAAATTGCATGTACAGCATATTTGACCACACTGTGCATTTAAACTCTGGAGCAGCATTTGAAAAAATCATGAATGCTGCATTAACGTGAACATAATGTTGACACACAAATTGCATATTCAGAATGACTTGACATGTGATCTATATGAAGGCAAATGATGTTGAAGATGTTCTGGTTAGAAGGAATTGCATGTACAGCGTCTTTGATCAAATCGTGCATTTTACAGCTCAAGACCAGTATTTGAAGCGCAGAAAAATTATGAAGGTTGCATTAATGTGAACATACTGTTGACACACAAATTTCTTCCACAGAATGACTTGAAATGTGATTTATATGAAGGCAGATGATGTTGAAGGTATTCTGGAATTGCATGTACAGCATATTTGACCAGACTGTGCATTTAAACTCTGGAGCAGCATTTGAAAACATCATGAATGCTGCATTAACGTAAACATGATGTTGACACAGACATTCCTTCTTCGGAATGACTTGAAATATTAGCTCTATGGAGGCAAAAGATGTTTAAGATGCTCTGGTTTGAAGCAATAGCATGGACAGGATATTTGAAAAAACTGTGTAATACAGCCAGG
Organism: Acanthochromis polyacanthus; assembly: GCF_021347895.1. Taxonomy (NCBI): domain Eukaryota; kingdom Metazoa; phylum Chordata; class Actinopteri; family Pomacentridae; genus Acanthochromis; species Acanthochromis polyacanthus. The sequence continues at coordinate 170,820 of NC_067132.1, read as the reverse complement.
ACCAGCATTTTAAGAGCAGACAAATCATGAAGGCTGAAGTTATGTGAACATACTGTTGACACACAAATTTCATATTCAGAATGACTTGAAATCCATCCATCCATCCATTTTCCTCCGCTTATCCGGGGCCGGGTCACGGGGCCAGCAGGCGAAGCAGGTCGTTTCAAACGTCCCTCCCCCCAGCGACACTTTCCAGCTCTTCCTGGGGGATCCCGAGGCGTTCCCAGGCCAGACGAGATATATAATCTCTCCAGCGAGTTCTGGGTCTGCCCCGGGGTCTCCTCCCAGACGGACGTGCTCGGAAAACCTCCAGAGGAAGTCTCCCCGGAGGCATCCGAATCAGGTGGCCAAACCACCTCAACTGGCTCCTTTCGATGCGAAGGAGCAGCGGCTCTACTCTGAGCTCCCTCCGGATGTCTGAGCTCCTCACCCTATCTCTAAGGCTGAGCCCAGCCACCCTACGGAGGAAGCTCATTTCGGCCGCTTGTATCCGCGATCTTGTTCTTTCGGTCACTACCCAAAGCTCATGACCATAGGTGAGGGTTGGAACGTAGATGGACTGGTAAATCGAGAGTTTCGCCTTACGGCTCAGCTCCCTCTTCACCACGACGGTTCGGTACAACGCCCGCATTACTGCTGACGCCGCACCAATCCGCCTGTCCATCTCCCGCTCCATTTTCCCATCACTCGTGAACAAGATCCCGAGATACTTAAACTCCTTCGCTTGGGGAAGCAACTCCCCCCCAACCCGGAGGAAACACTCCACCGGTTTCCGGCAGAGAACCATGGCCTCGGACTTGGAGGTGCTGATCCGCATCCCTGCCGCTTCACACTCGGCTGCAAACCGCTCCAGTGCGTGCCGGAGGTCACGGTCTGAGGATGCCAACAAAACCACATCATCTGCAAAAAGCAGCGAAGCGATCCTGAGGCTCCCAAACCGAAAACCCTCCCCACCACGACTGCGCCTTGAAATCCTGTCCATGAAAACCACAAACAGGATTGGAGACAAGGGGCAGCCCTGGCGGAGTCCAACACCCACCGGAAACATGTCTGACTTAATGCCGAGTATGCGGACACAGCTCTCACTTTGGTTGTACAGGGACCGAACGGCCCGTAACAACGAGCCTTGGACCCCATACTCCCGCAGTGCCCCCCACAAAGCCCCTCGGGGGACACGGTCGTAGGCCTTCTCCAGATCTACAAAGCACATGTAGACTGGCAGGTCATACTCCCATGACCCCCTCAGCAGCTCCGCAAGGGTAAAGAGCTGGTCTGCTGTTCCACGACCGGGACGGAATCCGCATTGCTCCTCCTGAATCCGAGGTTCGACTATCGGTCGGATCCTCCCTTCCAGCACCCTAGAGTAAACTTTCCCGGGGAGGCTGAGAAGTGTGATACCGCGATAGTTGGCACACACTCTCCGATCCCCCTTTTTAAAAATAGGGACCACCACCCCGGTCTGCCACTCCCCAGGTACTGTACCCGATGCCCACGCGACATTGCATAGACGTGTCAACCAAGACAGTCCAACAATGTCCAGAGCCTTCAGCATCTCAGGGCGAATCTCGTCCACACCTGGCGCCTTGCCACCGAGGAGCTTTTAACTACTTCGGCGACCTCTGCCACGGATATGGACGCAGATACTCCCGAGTCTTCAGGCTCTGCCTCCTCCATAGAGGACGTGTTTACCGGGTTAAGGAGTTCCTCGAAGTGCTCTTTCCACCGCCCGACGATATCCCCAGTACGGGTCAACAGTTCTCCACCCCGACCATACACAGCCTGGGCGAAGCCTTGCTTCCCCTTCCTGAGGCGTCGAATGGTTTGCCAGAACTTCCCCGAGGTCGATCGAAAGTCCTTCTCCATGGCCTCCCCGAACTCCTCCCACACCCGAGTTTTAGCTTCCACCACTGCCGCAGCTGCCGCCCTTTTGGCCAGCCGGTACCTGTCAGCTGCTTCAGGAGACCCCCGAGCCAACCAGGCTTGATAAGTCTCCTTTTTCAGCCTGACGGCCTCCCTCACCGCTGGTGTCCACCAGCGGGTCCTTGGATTGCCGCCACGACAGGCACCAGTGACCTTCAGACCACAGCTCCTAACAGCTGCTTCTGCAATGGAGGCTTTGAACATGGACCACTCAGAATCCATGTCCCCAACCTCCCCCGGGATGCAGGAGAAACTCTTCCGGAGGTGGGAGTTGAAAACCCTACGGACAGGGTCCTCCGCCAGACGTTCCCAGTTCACCCGCACTACACGTTTGGGTTTACCAGGTCTGTCCGGCAGTCTTCCCCGCCATCGGATCCAACTCACCACCAGGTGGTGATCAGTTGACAGCTCTGCACCTCTCTTCACCCGAGTGTCCAAGACATACGGCCGCAGGTCTGACGATATGACTATAAAGTCGATCATCGACCTTTGGCCTAAGGTGCTCTGGTACCAAGTACACTTATGAGCAACCTTATGCTCGAACATGGTGTTTGTTACGGCCAAACCATGACTAGCACAGAAGTCCAGTAAAAAAAACACCACTCGGGTTCAGATCGGGCAGGCCGTTCCTCCCAATCACCCCCCTCCAGGTTTCTCCATCGTTGCCCACGTGAGCGTTGAAGTCTCCCAGGAGAACTATGGAATCCCCGGGCGGTACCCCTTCCAGGACCCCACCCAGAGACTCCAAGAAGGCCGAATACTCTGAACTGCTGTTCGGCGCATAAGCACAGACAACAGTCAGAGTTTTCCCCCCTGCAACACGAAGTCGCAGAGAGGCGACCCTCTCGTTCTCCGGGGAGAACTCCAACAAAGCGGCGCTCAGCCGGGGGCTTGTGAGTATCCCCACACCCGCCCGGCGCCTCTCTCCCTGGGCAACTCCGGAGTAGGAGAGAGTCCAACCCTTCTCCAGGATTCTGGTTCCAGAACCCTTGCTGTGCGTGGAGGCGAGCCCAACTATATCTAGCCGGTATCGCTCCACCTCCCGCACCAGCTCAGGTTCCTTCCCCGCCAGTGAGGTGACGTTCCACGTCCCCAGAGCTAGTCTACGCCACCAGGGGGCGGCACGCCCAGGCGCCCGCTCCTGCCTACTGCCCGGTGGGCATAGCACCCGACCCCGACTTCCTGCCCTGTAGGTGGTGGGTCCACTGGGCGGTGGCCCCGTGTTACTTTTTCGGGCTTTGCCCGACCGAGCCCCACGGGACCCCAAGGCTCGGCCACCAAACGCTCCTGTACGAGCTCCCCCCCAGGTCTGGCTCCAGGGGAAGGCCCCGGTTTCCCTATCCCGGGAGAGGTAGCGGCTTTGCCTTTTATTGTTCTCATCAAGGTCTTCTGAAATGACTTGAAATGTGATCAATATTAAGGTAAATGATGGTTAAGATGTTCTGGTTGGAAGGAATTGCATGGAGAGCATATTTGACCAAACAGTGCATTACAGCTCAGGACCAGCATTTTAAGCGCAGAAAAATCATGAAGGCTGGCTGTATTAACGTGAAATTCATGTTGACATTTAAATTTCTTCTTCAGAATGACATGAAATGCGATCGATATTGAAGGCAAATGATGTTCAAGGTGTTCTGGTTTGAAGAAATTGCATGTACAGCATATTTCACCAAACTGCGCAAAAAAGATCAGGACCAGCATTATAAGAGCAGACAAATCATGAAAGCTGCAGCAACGTGAACATAATGTTGACACACAAATTTCTTCTTCAGAATGACCTGAAATGTGATCTATATGAAGGCAAATGATGTTCAAGGTGTTCTGGTTTGAAGGAATTGCATGGACAGGATATTTGAAAAAACTGTGTATTACAGCTCAGGACCAGCATTTAAGAGCAGAAAAATCATGAAGGCTGCCTATATTAACGTGAAATTCATGTTGACACACAAATTTCTTCTTCAGAATGACCTGAAATGTGATCTATATGAAGGCAAATGATGTTTAAGATGTTCTGGTTAGAAGAAATTGCATGTACAGCATATTTGACCACACTGTGCATTTAAACTCTGGAGCAGCATTTGAAAACATCATGAATGCTGCATTAACGTAAACATGATGTTGACACAGACATTCCTTCTTCGGAATGACTTGAAATATTTGCTCGATGGAGGCAAAAGATGTTTAAGATGCTCTGGTTTGAAGCAATAGCATGGACAGGATATTTGAAAAAACTGTGTAATACAGCTCAGGACCAGTATTTTAAGAGCAGAAAAATCATGAAGGCTGAAGTAACGAGAACATAATGTTGACACACAAATTTCAACATCTGAATAACCTGAAATGTGATCTATATGAAGGCAAATGATGTTTAAGGTGTTCTGGTTACAAGAAATTGCATGGAATGGATATTTGAAAAAACTGTGTATTACAGCTCAGAACCAGCATTTTAAGAGCAGGAAAATCATGAAGGCTGAAGTAACGTGAACATAATGTTGACACACAAATTTCAACATCTGAATAACCTGAAATGTGATCAATATTAAGGTAAATGATGTTTAAGATGTTCTGGTTAGAAGGAATTGCATGGAGAGCATATTTGACCAAACAGTGCATTACAGCTCAGGACCAGCATTTTAAGAGCAGAAAAATCATGAAGGCTGGCTGTATTAACGTGAAATTCATGTTGACATTTAAATTTCTTCTTCAGAATGACATGAAATGCGATCCATATGAAGGCACATGATGTTTAAGATGTTCTGGTTAGAAGAAATTGCATGTACAGCATATTTGACCACACTGTGCATTAAACTCTGGAGCAGCATTTGAAAACATCATGAATGCTGCATTAACGTAAACATGATGTTGACACAGACATTCCTTCTTCGGAATGACTTGAAATATTAGCTCTATGGAGGCAAAAGATGTTTAAGATGCTCTGGTTTGAAGCAATAGCATGGACAGGATATTTGAAAAAACTGTGTAATAGATCTCAGGACCAGCATTTTAAGAGCAGACAAATCATGAAAGCTGCAGCAACGTGAACATAATGTTGACACACAAATTTCTTCTTCAGAATGACCTGATATGTGATCTATATGAAGGCAAATGATGTTCAAGGTGTTCTGGTTTGAAGGAATTGCATGGACAGGATATTTGAAAAAACTGTGTATTACAGCTCAGGACCAGCATTTAAGAGCAGAAAAATCATGAAGGCTGCCTGTATTAACGTGAAATTCATGTTGACATTTAAATTTCTTCTTCAGAATGACATGAAATGCGATCTATATGAAGGCAAATGATGTTTAAGGTGTTCTGGTTTGAAGAAATTGCATGTACAGCATATTTGACCAAACTGTGCATTTAAACTCTGGAGCAGAATTTGAAAAAATCAAGAATGCTGCATTAACGTGAACAAAATGTTGACACACAAATTTCATATTCAGAATGACTTGAAATGTGATCTATATTAAGGTAAATGATGTTTAAGATGCTCTGGTTAGAAGGAATTGCATGGACAGCATATTTGACCAGACTGTGCATTACAGCTCAGGACCAGCATTTTAAGCGCAGAAAAATCATGAAGGCTGGCTGTATTAACATGAAATTCATGTTGACATTTAAATTTCTTCTTCAGAATGACATGAAATGCGATCTATATGAAGGCAAATGATGTTTAAGGTGTTCTGGTTTGAAGAAATTGCATGGACAGGATATTTCACCAAACTGCGCAAAAAAGCTCAGGACCAGCATTATAAGAGCAGAAAAATCATGAAAGCTGCAGCAACGTGAACATAATGTTGACACACAAATTTCTTCTTCAGAATGACCTGAAATGTGATCTATATTAAGGTAAGTGATGTTTAAGATGTTCTGGTTAGAAGAAATTTGCATGGACAGCATATTTGACGAATTAGTGCATTACAGCTCAGGAAGAGCATTTTAAGCGCAGAAAAATCATGAAGGCTGGCTGTATTAACGTGAAAGTCATGTTGACATTTAAATTTCTTCTTCAGAACGACATGAAATGCGATCTATATGACGGCAAATGATGTTTAAGGTGTTCTGGTTTGAAGAAATTGCATGTACAGCATATTTCACCAAACTGCGTAAAAAAGCTCAGGACCAGCATTATAAGAGCAGACAAATCATGAAAGCTGCATTAACGTGAACAAAATGTTGACACACAAATTTCATATTCAGAATGACTTGAAATGTGATCTATATTAAGGTAAATGATGTTTAAGATGCTCTGGTTAGAAGGAATTGCATGGACAGCATATTTGACCAGACTGTGCATTACAGCTCAGGACCAGCATTTTAAGCGCAGAAAAATCATGAAGGCTGGCTGTATTAACATGAAATTCATGTTGACATTTAAATTTCTTCTTCAGAATGACATGAAATGCGATCTATATGAAGGCAAATGATGTTTAAGGTGTTCTGGTTAGAAGAAATTGCATGTACAGCATATTTCACCAAACTGCGCAAAAAAGCTCAGGACCAGCATTATAAGAGCAGAAAAATCACGAAAGCTGCAGCAACGTGAACATAATGTTGACACACAAATTTCTTCTTCAGAATGACCTGAAATGTGATCTATATGAAGGCAAATGATGTTTAAGATGTTCTGGTTAGAAGAAATTGCATGTACAGCATATTTGACCACACTGTGCATTTAAACTCTGGAGCAGCATTTGAAAAAATCATGAATGCTGCATTAACGTGAACATAATGTTGACACACAAATTGCATATTCAGAATGACTTGACATGTGATCTATATGAAGGCAAATGATGTTGAAGATGTTCTGGTTAGAAGGAATTGCATGTACAGCGTCTTTGATCAAATCGTGCATTTTACAGCTCAAGACCAGTATTTGAAGCGCAGAAAAATTATGAAGGTTGCATTAATGTGAACATACTGTTGACACACAAATTTCTTCCACAGAATGACTTGAAATGTGATTTATATGAAGGCAGATGATGTTGAAGGTATTCTGGAATTGCATGTACAGCATATTTGACCAGACTGTGCATTTAAACTCTGGAGCAGCATTTGAAAACATCATGAATGCTGCATTAACGTAAACATGATGTTGACACAGACATTCCTTCTTCGGAATGACTTGAAATATTAGCTCTATGGAGGCAAAAGATGTTTAAGATGCTCTGGTTTGAAGCAATAGCATGGACAGGATATTTGAAAAAACTGTGTAATACAGCCAGGACCAGCATTTTAAGAGCAGACAAATCATGAAGGCTGAAGTTATGTGAACATACTGTTGACACACAAATTTCATATTCAGAATGACTTGAAATCCATCCATCCATCCATTTTCCTCCGCTTATCCGGGGCCGGGTCACGGGGCCAGCAGGCGAAGCAGGTCGTTTCAAACGTCCCTCCCCCCAGCGACACTTTCCAGCTCTTCCTGGGGGATCCCGAGGCGTTCCCAGGCCAGACGAGATATATAATCTCTCCAGCGAGTTCTGGGTCTGCCCCGGGGTCTCCTCCCAGACGGACGTGCTCGGAAAACCTCCAGAGGAAGTCTCCCCGGAGGCATCCGAATCAGGTGGCCAAACCACCTCAACTGGCTCCTTTCGATGCGAAGGAGCAGCGGCTCTACTCTGAGCTCCCTCCGGATGTCTGAGCTCCTCACCCTATCTCTAAGGCTGAGCCCAGCCACCCTACGGAGGAAGCTCATTTCGGCCGCTTGTATCCGCGATCTTGTTCTTTCGGTCACTACCCAAAGCTCATGACCATAGGTGAGGGTTGGAACGTAGATGGACTGGTAAATCGAGAGTTTCGCCTTACGGCTCAGCTCCCTCTTCACCACGACGGTTCGGTACAACGCCCGCATTACTGCTGACGCCGCACCAATCCGCCTGTCCATCTCCCGCTCCATTTTCCCATCACTCGTGAACAAGATCCCGAGATACTTAAACTCCTTCGCTTGGGGAAGCAACTCCCCCCCAACCCGGAGGAAACACTCCACCGGTTTCCGGCAGAGAACCATGGCCTCGGACTTGGAGGTGCTGATCCGCATCCCTGCCGCTTCACACTCGGCTGCAAACCGCTCCAGTGCGTGCCGGAGGTCACGGTCTGAGGATGCCAACAAAACCACATCATCTGCAAAAAGCAGCGAAGCGATCCTGAGGCTCCCAAACCGAAAACCCTCCCCACCACGACTGCGCCTTGAAATCCTGTCCATGAAAACCACAAACAGGATTGGAGACAAGGGGCAGCCCTGGCGGAGTCCAACACCCACCGGAAACATGTCTGACTTAATGCCGAGTATGCGGACACAGCTCTCACTTTGGTTGTACAGGGACCGAACGGCCCGTAACAACGAGCCTTGGACCCCATACTCCCGCAGTGCCCCCCACAAAGCCCCTCGGGGGACACGGTCGTAGGCCTTCTCCAGATCTACAAAGCACATGTAGACTGGCAGGTCATACTCCCATGACCCCCTCAGCAGCTCCGCAAGGGTAAAGAGCTGGTCTGCTGTTCCACGACCGGGACGGAATCCGCATTGCTCCTCCTGAATCCGAGGTTCGACTATCGGTCGGATCCTCCCTTCCAGCACCCTAGAGTAAACTTTCCCGGGGAGGCTGAGAAGTGTGATACCGCGATAGTTGGCACACACTCTCCGATCCCCCTTTTTAAAAATAGGGACCACCACCCCGGTCTGCCACTCCCCAGGTACTGTACCCGATGCCCACGCGACATTGCATAGACGTGTCAACCAAGACAGTCCAACAATGTCCAGAGCCTTCAGCATCTCAGGGCGAATCTCGTCCACACCTGGCGCCTTGCCACCGAGGAGCTTTTTAACTACTTCGGCGACCTCTGCCACGGATATGGACGCAGATACTCCCGAGTCTTCAGGCTCTGCCTCCTCCATAGAGGACGTGTTTACCGGGTTAAGGAGTTCCTCGAAGTGCTCTTTCCACCGCCCGACGATATCCCCAGTACGGGTCAACAGTTCTCCACCCCGACCATACACAGCCTGGGCGAAGCCTTGCTTCCCCTTCCTGAGGCGTCGAATGGTTTGCCAGAACTTCCCCGAGGTCGATCGAAAGTCCTTCTCCATGGCCTCCCCGAACTCCTCCCACACCCGAGTTTTAGCTTCCACCACTGCCGCAGCTGCCGCCCTTTTGGCCAGCCGGTACCTGTCAGCTGCTTCAGGAGACCCCCGAGCCAACCAGGCTTGATAAGTCTCCTTTTTCAGCCTGACGGCCTCCCTCACCGCTGGTGTCCACCAGCGGGTCCTTGGATTGCCGCCACGACAGGCACCAGTGACCTTCAGACCACAGCTCCTAACAGCTGCTTCTGCAATGGAGGCTTTGAACATGGACCACTCAGAATCCATGTCCCCAACCTCCCCCGGGATGCAGGAGAAACTCTTCCGGAGGTGGGAGTTGAAAACCCTACGGACAGGGTCCTCCGCCAGACGTTCCCAGTTCACCCGCACTACACGTTTGGGTTTACCAGGTCTGTCCGGCAGTCTTCCCCGCCATCGGATACAACTCACCACCAGGTGGTGATCAGTTGACAGCTCTGCACCTCTCTTCACCCGAGTGTCCAAGACATACGGCCGCAGGTCTGACGATATGACTATAAAGTCGATCATCGACCTTTGGCCTAAGGTGCTCTGGTACCAAGTACACTTATGAGCAACCTTATGCTCGAACATGGTGTTTGTTACGGCCAAACCATGACTAGCACAGAAGTCCAGTAAAAAAAACACCACTCGGGTTCAGATCGGGCAGGCCGTTCCTCCCAATCACCCCCCTCCAGGTTTCTCCATCGTTGCCCACGTGAGCGTTGAAGTCTCCCAGGAGAACTATGGAATCCCCGGGCGGTACCCCTTCCAGGACCCCACCCAGAGACTCCAAGAAGGCCGAATACTCTGAACTGCTGTTCGGCGCATAAGCACAGACAACAGTCAGAGTTTTCCCCCCTGCAACACGAAGTCGCAGAGAGGCGACCCTCTCGTTCTCCGGGGAGAACTCCAACAAAGCGGCGCTCAGCCGGGGGCTTGTGAGTATCCCCACACCCGCCCGGCGCCTCTCTCCCTGGGCAACTCCGGAGTAGGAGAGAGTCCAACCCTTCTCCAGGATTCTGGTTCCAGAACCCTTGCTGTGCGTGGAGGCGAGCCCAACTATATCTAGCCGGTATCGCTCCACCTCCCGCACCAGCTCAGGTTCCTTCCCCGCCAGTGAGGTGACGTTCCACGTCCCCAGAGCTAGTCTACGCCACCAGGGGGCGGCACGCCCAGGCGCCCGCTCCTGCCTACTGCCCGGTGGGCATAGCACCCGACCCCGACTTCCTGCCCTGTAGGTGGTGGGTCCACTGGGCGGTGGCCCCGTGTTACTTTTTCGGGCTTTGCCCGACCGAGCCCCACGGGACCCCAAGGCTCGGCCACCAAACGCTCCTGTACGAGCTCCCCCCCCAGGTCTGGCTCCAGGGGAAGGCCCCGGTTTCCCTATCCCGGGAGAGGTAGCGGCTTTGCCTTTTATTGTTCTCATCAAGGTCTTCTGAAATGACTTGAAATGTGATCAATATTAAGGTAAATGATGGTTAAGATGTTCTGGTTGGAAGGAATTGCATGGAGAGCATATTTGACCAAACAGTGCATTACAGCTCAGGACCAGCATTTTAAGCGCAGAAAAATCATGAAGGCTGGCTGTATTAACGTGAAATTCATGTTGACATTTAAATTTCTTCTTCAGAATGACATGAAATGCGATCGATATTGAAGGCAAATGATGTTCAAGGTGTTCTGGTTTGAAGAAATTGCATGTACAGCATATTTCACCAAACTGCGCAAAAAAGATCAGGACCAGCATTATAAGAGCAGACAAATCATGAAAGCTGCAGCAACGTGAACATAATGTTGACACACAAATTTCTTCTTCAGAATGACCTGAAATGTGATCTATATGAAGGCAAATGATGTTCAAGGTGTTCTGGTTTGAAGGAATTGCATGGACAGGATATTTGAAAAAACTGTGTATTACAGCTCAGGACCAGCATTTAAGAGCAGAAAAATCATGAAGGCTGCCTATATTAACGTGAAATTCATGTTGACACACAAATTTCTTCTTCAGAATGACCTGAAATGTGATCTATATGAAGGCAAATGATGTTTAAGATGTTCTGGTTAGAAGAAATTGCATGTACAGCATATTTGACCACACTGTGCATTTAAACTCTGGAGCAGCATTTGAAAACATCATGAATGCTGCATTAACGTAAACATGATGTTGACACAGACATTCCTTCTTCGGAATGACTTGAAATATTTGCTCGATGGAGGCAAAAGATGTTTAAGATGCTCTGGTTTGAAGCAATAGCATGGACAGGATATTTGAAAAAACTGTGTAATACAGCTCAGGACCAGTATTTTAAGAGCAGAAAAATCATGAAGGCTGAAGTAACGAGAACATAATGTTGACACACAAATTTCAACATCTGAATAACCTGAAATGTGATCTATATGAAGGCAAATGATGTTTAAGGTGTTCTGGTTACAAGAAATTGCATGGAATGGATATTTGAAAAAACTGTGTATTACAGCTCAGAACCAGCATTTTAAGAGCAGGAAAATCATGAAGGCTGAAGTAACGTGAACATAATGTTGACACACAAATTTCAACATCTGAATAACCTGAAATGTGATCAATATTAAGGTAAATGATGTTTAAGATGTTCTGGTTAGAAGGAATTGCATGGAGAGCATATTTGACCAAACAGTGCATTACAGCTCAGGACCAGCATTTTAAGAGCAGAAAAATCATGAAGGCTGGCTGTATTAACGTGAAATTCATGTTGACATTTAAATTTCTTCTTCAGAATGACATGAAATGCGATCCATATGAAGGCACATGATGTTTAAGATGTTCTGGTTAGAAGAAATTGCATGTACAGCATATTTGACCACACTGTGCATTAAACTCTGGAGCAGCATTTGAAAACATCATGAATGCTGCATTAACGTAAACATGATGTTGACACAGACATTCCTTCTTCGGAATGACTTGAAATATTAGCTCTATGGAGGCAAAAGATGTTTAAGATGCTCTGGTTTGAAGCAATAGCATGGACAGGATATTTGAAAAAACTGTGTAATAGATCTCAGGACCAGCATTTTAAGAGCAGACAAATCATGAAAGCTGCAGCAACGTGAACATAATGTTGACACACAAATTTCTTCTTCAGAATGACCTGAAATGTGATCTATATTAAGGTAAGTGATGTTTAAGATGTTCTGGTTAGAAGAAATTTGCATGGACAGCATATTTGACGAATTAGTGCATTACAGCTCAGGAAGAGCATTTTAAGCGCAGAAAAATCATGAAGGCTGGCTGTATTAACGTGAAAGTCATGTTGACATTTAAATTTCTTCTTCAGAACGACATGAAATGCGATCTATATGACGGCAAATGATGTTTAAGGTGTTCTGGTTTGAAGAAATTGCATGTACAGCATATTTCACCAAACTGCGTAAAAAAGCTCAGGACCAGCATTATAAGAGCAGACAAATCATGAAAGCTGCATTAACGTGAACAAAATGTTGACACACAAATTTCATATTCAGAATGACTTGAAATGTGATCTATATTAAGGTAAATGATGTTTAAGATGCTCTGGTTAGAAGGAATTGCATGGACAGCATATTTGACCAGACTGTGCATTACAGCTCAGGACCAGCATTTTAAGCGCAGAAAAATCATGAAGGCTGGCTGTATTAACATGAAATTCATGTTGACATTTAAATTTCTTCTTCAGAATGACATGAAATGCGATCTATATGAAGGCAAATGATGTTTAAGGTGTTCTGGTTAGAAGAAATTGCATGTACAGCATATTTCACCAAACTGCGCAAAAAAGCTCAGGACCAGCATTATAAGAGCAGAAAAATCACGAAAGCTGCAGCAACGTGAACATAATGTTGACACACAAATTTCTTCTTCAGAATGACCTGAAATGTGATCTATATGAAGGCAAATGATGTTCAAGGTGTTCTGGTTTGAAGGAATTGCATGGACAGGATATTTGAAAAAACTGTGTATTACAGCTCAGGACCAGCATTTAAGAGCAGATAAATCATGAAGGCTGCCTGTATTGACGTGAAATTCATGTTGACATTTAAATTTCTTCTTCAGAATGACCTGAAATGAAGGCTATATGAAGGCAAATGATGTTTAAGGTGTTCTGGTTTGAAGAAATTGCATGTACAGCATATTTGACCAAACTGTGCATTTAAACTCTGGAGCAGCATTTGAAAAAATCATGAATGCTGCATTAACGTGAACAAAATGTTGACACACAAATTGCATTTTCAGAATGACTTGACATGTGATCTATATGAAGGCAAATGATGTTTAAGATGTTCTGGTTAGAAGGAATTGCATGTACAGCGTCTTTGATCAAATCGTGCATTTTACAGCTCATGACCAGTATTTGAAGCGCAGAAAAATTATGAAGGTTGCATTAATGTGAACATACTGTTGACACACAAATTTCTTCCACAGAATGACTTGAAATGTGATTTATATGAAGGCAGATGATGTTGAAGGTATTCTGGAATTGCATGGACAGCATATTTGACCAGACTGTGCATTACAGCTCAGGACCAGCATTTTAAGCGCAGAAAAATCATGAAGGCTGGCTGTATTAACGTGAAATTCATGTTGACATTTAAATTTCTTCTTCAGAACGACATGAAATGCGATCTATTTGAAAGCAAATGATGTTTCAGGTGTTCTGGTTTGAAGAAATTGCATGTACAGCATATTTGACCAAACTGCGCAAAAAAGCTCAGGACCAGCATTATAAGAGCAGAAAAATCACGAAAGCTGCAGCAACGTGAACATAATGTTGACACACAAATTTCTTCTTCAGAATGACCTGAAATGTGATCTATATGAAGGCAAATGATGTTTAAGATGTTCTGGTTAGAAGAAATTGCATGTACAGCATATTTGACCACACTGTGCATTTAAACTCTGGAGCAGCATTTGAAAACATCATGAATGCTGCATTAACGTAAACATGATGTTGACACAGACATTCCTTCTTCGGAATGACTTGAAATATTAGCTCTATGGAGGCAAAAGATGTTTAAGATGCTCTGGTTTGAAGCAATAGCATGGACAGGATATTTGAAAAAACTGTGTAATACAGCCAGGACCAGCATTTTAAGAGCAGACAAATCATGAAGGCTGAAGTTATGTGAACATACTGTTGACACACAAATTTCATATTCAGAATGACTTGAAATCCATCCATCCATCCATTTTCCTCCGCTTATCCGGGGCCGGGTCACGGGGCCAGCAGGCGAAGCAGGTCGTTTCAAACGTCCCTCCCCCCAGCGACACTTTCCAGCTCTTCCTGGGGGATCCCGAGGCGTTCCCAGGCCAGACGAGATATATAATCTCTCCAGTGAGTTCTGGGTCTGCCCCGGGGTCTCCTCCCAGACGGACGTGCTCGGAAAACCTCCAGAGGAAGTCTCCCCGGAGGCATCCGAATCAGGTGGCCAAACCACCTCAACTGGCTCCTTTCGATGCGAAGGAGCAGCGGCTCTACTCTGAGCTCCCTCCGGATGTCTGAGCTCCTCACCCTATCTCTAAGGCTGAGCCCAGCCACCCTACGGAGGAAGCTCATTTCGGCCGCTTGTATCCGCGATCTTGTTCTTTCGGTCACTACCCAAAGCTCATGACCATAGGTGAGGGTTGGAACGTAGATGGACTGGTAAATCGAGAGTTTCGCCTTACGGCTCAGCTCCCTCTTCACCACGACGGTTCGGTACAACGCCCGCATTACTGCTGACGCCGCACCAATCCGCCTGTCCATCTCCCGCTCCATTTTCCCATCACTCGTGAACAAGATCCCGAGATACTTAAACTCCTTCGCTTGGGGAAGCAACTCCCCCCCAACCCGGAGGAAACACTCCACCGGTTTCCGGCAGAGAACCATGGCCTCGGACTTGGAGGTGCTGATCCGCATCCCTGCCGCTTCACACTCGGCTGCAAACCGCTCCAGTGCGTGCCGGAGGTCACGGTCTGAGGATGCCAACAAAACCACATCATCTGCAAAAAGCAGCGAAGCGATCCTGAGGCTCCCAAACCGAAAACCCTCCCCACCACGACTGCGCCTTGAAATCCTGTCCATGAAAACCACAAACAGGATTGGAGACAAGGGGCAGCCCTGGCGGAGTCCAACACCCACCGGAAACATGTCTGACTTAATGCCGAGTATGCGGACACAGCTCTCACTTTGGTTGTACAGGGACCGAACGGCCCGTAACAACGAGCCTTGGACCCCATACTCCCGCAGTGCCCCCCACAAAGCCCCTCGGGGGACACGGTCGTAGGCCGTCTCCAGATCTACAAAGCACATGTAGACTGGCAGGTCATACTCCCATGACCCCCTCAGCAGCTCCGCAAGGGTAAAGAGCTGGTCTGCTGTTCCACGACCGGGACGGAATCCGCATTGCTCCTCCTGAATCCGAGGTTCGACTATCGGTCGGATCCTCCCTTCCAGCACCCTAGAGTAAACTTTCCCGGGGAGGCTGAGAAGTGTGATACCGCGATAGTTGGCACACACTCTCCGATCCCCCTTTTTAAAAATAGGGACCACCACCCCGGTCTGCCACTCCCCAGGTACTGTACCCGATGCCCACGCGACATTGCATAGACGTGTCAACCAAGACAGTCCAACAATGTCCAGAGCCTTCAGCATCTCAGGGCGAATCTCGTCCACACCTGGCGCCTTGCCACCGAGGAGCTTTTTAACTACTTCGGCGACCTCTGCCACGGATATGGACGCAGATACTCCCGAGTCTTCAGGCTCTGCCTCCTCCATAGAGGACGTGTTTACCGGGTTAAGGAGTTCCTCGAAGTGCTCTTTCCACCGCCCGACGATATCCCCAGTACGGGTCAACAGTTCTCCACCCCGACCATACACAGCCTGGGCGAAGCCTTGCTTCCCCTTCCTGAGGCGTCGAATGGTTTGCCAGAACTTCCCCGAGGTCGATCGAAAGTCCTTCTCCATGGCCTCCCCGAACTCCTCCCACACCCGAGTTTTAGCTTCCACCACTGCCGCAGCTGCCGCCCTTTTGGCCAGCCGGTACCTGTCAGCTGCTTCAGGAGACCCCCGAGCCAACCAGGCTTGATAAGTCTCCTTTTTCAGCCTGACGGCCTCCCTCACCGCTGGTGTCCACCAGCGGGTCCTTGGATTGCCGCCACGACAGGCACCAGTGACCTTCAGACCACAGCTCCTAACAGCTGCTTCTGCAATGGAGGCTTTGAACATGGACCACTCAGAATCCATGTCCCCAACCTCCCCCGGGATGCAGGAGAAACTCTTCCGGAGGTGGGAGTTGAAAACCCTACGGACAGGGTCCTCCGCCAGACGTTCCCAGTTCACCCGCACTACACGTTTGGGTTTACCAGGTCTGTCCGGCAGTCTTCCCCGCCATCGGATCCAACTCACCACCAGGTGGTGATCAGTTGACAGCTCTGCACCTCTCTTCACCCGAGTGTCCAAGACATACGGCCGCAGGTCTGACGATATGACTATAAAGTCGATCATCGACCTTTGGCCTAAGGTGCTCTGGTACCAAGTACACTTATGAGCAACCTTATGCTCGAACATGGTGTTTGTTACGGCCAAACCATGACTAGCACAGAAGTCCAGTAAAAAAAACACCACTCGGGTTCAGATCGGGCAGGCCGTTCCTCCCAATCACCCCCCTCCAGGTTTCTCCATCGTTGCCCACGTGAGCGTTGAAGTCTCCCAGGAGAACTATGGAATCCCCGGGCGGTACCCCTTCCAGGACCCCACCCAGAGACTCCAAGAAGGCCGAATACTCTGAACTGCTGTTCGGCGCATAAGCACAGACAACAGTCAG
This sequence comes from Acanthochromis polyacanthus, assembly GCF_021347895.1. Taxonomy (NCBI): domain Eukaryota; kingdom Metazoa; phylum Chordata; class Actinopteri; family Pomacentridae; genus Acanthochromis; species Acanthochromis polyacanthus. The sequence goes on along the minus strand of NC_067132.1, from coordinate 153,983 downwards.
AGTTTTCCCCCCTGCAACACGAAGTCGCAGAGAGGCGACCCTCTCGTTCTCCGGGGAGAACTCCAACAAAGCGGCGCTCAGCCGGGGGCTTGTGAGTATCCCCACACCCGCCCGGCGCCTCTCTCCCTGGGCAACTCCGGAGTAGGAGAGAGTCCAACCCTTCTCCAGGATTCTGGTTCCAGAACCCTTGCTGTGCGTGGAGGCGAGCCCAACTATATCTAGCCGGTATCGCTCCACCTCCCGCACCAGCTCAGGTTCCTTCCCCGCCAGTGAGGTGACGTTCCACGTCCCCAGAGCTAGTCTACGCCACCAGGGGGCGGCACGCCCAGGCGCCCGCTCCTGCCTACTGCCCGGTGGGCATAGCACCCGACCCCGACTTCCTGCCCTGTAGGTGGTGGGTCCACTGGGCGGTGGCCCCGTGTTACTTTTTCGGGCTTTGCCCGACCGAGCCCCACGGGACCCCAAGGCTCGGCCACCAAACGCTCCTGTACGAGCTCCCCCCCCAGGTCTGGCTCCAGGGGAAGGCCCCGGTTTCCCTATCCCGGGAGAGGTAGCGGCTTTGCCTTTTATTGTTCTCATCAAGGTCTTCTGAAATGACTTGAAATGTGATCAATATTAAGGTAAATGATGGTTAAGATGTTCTGGTTGGAAGGAATTGCATGGAGAGCATATTTGACCAAACAGTGCATTACAGCTCAGGACCAGCATTTTAAGCGCCAGAAAAATCATGAAGGCTGGCTGTATTAACGTGAAATTCATGTTGACATTTAAATTTCTTCTTCAGAATGACATGAAATGCGATCGATATTGAAGGCAAATGATGTTCAAGGTGTTCTGGTTTGAAGAAATTGCATGTACAGCATATTTCACCAAACTGCGCAAAAAAGATCAGGACCAGCATTATAAGAGCAGACAAATCATGAAAGCTGCAGCAACGTGAACATAATGTTGACACACAAATTTCTTCTTCAGAATGACCTGAAATGTGATCTATATGAAGGCAAATGATGTTCAAGGTGTTCTGGTTTGAAGGAATTGCATGGACAGGATATTTGAAAAAACTGTGTATTACAGCTCAGGACCAGCATTTAAGAGCAGAAAAATCATGAAGGCTGCCTGTATTAACGTGAAATTCATGTTGACACACAAATTTCTTCTTCAGAATGACCTGAAATGTGATCTATATGAAGGCAAATGATGTTTAAGATGTTCTGGTTCGAAGAAATTGCATGTACAGCATATTTCACCAAACTGCGCAAAAAAGCTCAGGACCAGCATTATAAGAGCAGAAAAATCACGAAAGCTGCAGCAACGTGAACATAATGTTGACACACAAATTTCTTCTTCAGAATGACCTGAAATGTGATCTATATGAAGGCAAATGATGTTCAAGGTGTTCTGGTTTGAAGGAATTGCATGGACAGGATATTTGAAAAAACTGTGTATTACAGCTCAGGACCAGCATTTAAGAGCAGATAAATCATGAAGGCTGCCTGTATTGACGTGAAATTCATGTTGACATTTAAATTTCTTCTTCAGAATGACCTGAAATGAAGGCTATATGAAGGCAAATGATGTTTAAGGTGTTCTGGTTTGAAGAAATTGCATGTACAGCATATTTGACCAAACTGTGCATTTAAACTCTGGAGCAGCATTTGAAAAAATCATGAATGCTGCATTAACGTGAACAAAATGTTGACACACAAATTGCATTTTCAGAATGACTTGACATGTGATCTATATGAAGGCAAATGATGTTTAAGATGTTCTGGTTAGAAGGAATTGCATGTACAGCGTCTTTGATCAAATCGTGCATTTTACAGCTCATGACCAGTATTTGAAGCGCAGAAAAATTATGAAGGTTGCATTAATGTGAACATACTGTTGACACACAAATTTCTTCCACAGAATGACTTGAAATGTGATTTATATGAAGGCAGATGATGTTGAAGGTATTCTGGAATTGCATGGACAGCATATTTGACCAGACTGTGCATTACAGCTCAGGACCAGCATTTTAAGCGCAGAAAAATCATGAAGGCTGGCTGTATTAACGTGAAATTCATGTTGACATTTAAATTTCTTCTTCAGAACGACATGAAATGCGATCTATTTGAAAGCAAATGATGTTTCAGGTGTTCTGGTTTGAAGAAATTGCATGTACAGCATATTTGACCAAACTGCGCAAAAAAGCTCAGGACCAGCATTATAAGAGCAGAAAAATCACGAAAGCTGCAGCAACGTGAACATAATGTTGACACACAAATTTCTTCTTCAGAATGACCTGAAATGTGATCTATATGAAGGCAAATGATGTTTAAGATGTTCTGGTTAGAAGAAATTGCATGTACAGCATATTTGACCACACTGTGCATTTAAACTCTGGAGCAGCATTTGAAAACATCATGAATGCTGCATTAACGTAAACATGATGTTGACACAGACATTCCTTCTTCGGAATGACTTGAAATATTAGCTCTATGGAGGCAAAAGATGTTTAAGATGCTCTGGTTTGAAGCAATAGCATGGACAGGATATTTGAAAAAACTGTGTAATACAGCCAGGACCAGCATTTTAAGAGCAGACAAATCATGAAGGCTGAAGTTATGTGAACATACTGTTGACACACAAATTTCATATTCAGAATGACTTGAAATCCATCCATCCATCCATTTTCCTCCGCTTATCCGGGGCCGGGTCACGGGGCCAGCAGGCGAAGCAGGTCGTTTCAAACGTCCCTCCCCCCAGCGACACTTTCCAGCTCTTCCTGGGGGATCCCGAGGCGTTCCCAGGCCAGACGAGATATATAATCTCTCCAGCGAGTTCTGGGTCTGCCCCGGGGTCTCCTCCCAGACGGACGTGCTCGGAAAACCTCCAGAGGAAGTCTCCCCGGAGGCATCCGAATCAGGTGGCCAAACCACCTCAACTGGCTCCTTTCGATGCGAAGGAGCAGCGGCTCTACTCTGAGCTCCCTCCGGATGTCTGAGCTCCTCACCCTATCTCTAAGGCTGAGCCCAGCCACCCTACGGAGGAAGCTCATTTCGGCCGCTTGTATCCGCGATCTTGTTCTTTCGGTCACTACCCAAAGCTCATGACCATAGGTGAGGGTTGGAACGTAGATGGACTGGTAAATCGAGAGTTTCGCCTTACGGCTCAGCTCCCTCTTCACCACGACGGTTCGGTACAACGCCCGCATTACTGCTGACGCCGCACCAATCCGCCTGTCCATCTCCCGCTCCATTTTCCCATCACTCGTGAACAAGATCCCGAGATACTTAAACTCCTTCGCTTGGGGAAGCAACTCCCCCCCAACCCGGAGGAAACACTCCACCGGTTTCCGGCAGAGAACCATGGCCTCGGACTTGGAGGTGCTGATCCGCATCCCTGCCGCTTCACACTCGGCTGCAAACCGCTCCAGTGCGTGCCGGAGGTCACGGTCTGAGGATGCCAACAAAACCACATCATCTGCAAAAAGCAGCGAAGCGATCCTGAGGCTCCCAAACCGAAAACCCTCCCCACCACGACTGCGCCTTGAAATCCTGTCCATGAAAACCACAAACAGGATTGGAGACAAGGGGCAGCCCTGGCGGAGTCCAACACCCACCGGAAACATGTCTGACTTAATGCCGAGTATGCGGACACAGCTCTCACTTTGGTTGTACAGGGACCGAACGGCCCGTAACAACGAGCCTTGGACCCCATACTCCCGCAGTGCCCCCCACAAAGCCCCTCGGGGGACACGGTCGTAGGCCTTCTCCAGATCTACAAAGCACATGTAGACTGGCAGGTCATACTCCCATGACCCCCTCAGCAGCTCCGCAAGGGTAAAGAGCTGGTCTGCTGTTCCACGACCGGGACGGAATCCGCATTGCTCCTCCTGAATCCGAGGTTCGACTATCGGTCGGATCCTCCCTTCCAGCACCCTAGAGTAAACTTTCCCGGGGAGGCTGAGAAGTGTGATACCGCGATAGTTGGCACACACTCTCCGATCCCCCTTTTTAAAAATAGGGACCACCACCCCGGTCTGCCACTCCCCAGGTACTGTACCCGATGCCCACGCGACATTGCATAGACGTGTCAACCAAGACAGTCCAACAATGTCCAGAGCCTTCAGCATCTCAGGGCGAATCTCGTCCACACCTGGCGCCTTGCCACCGAGGAGCTTTTTAACTACTTCGGCGACCTCTGCCACGGATATGGACGCAGATACTCCCGAGTCTTCAGGCTCTGCCTCCTCCATAGAGGACGTGTTTACCGGGTTAAGGAGTTCCTCGAAGTGCTCTTTCCACCGCCCGACGATATCCCCAGTACGGGTCAACAGTTCTCCACCCCGACCATACACAGCCTGGGCGAAGCCTTGCTTCCCCTTCCTGAGGCGTCGAATGGTTTGCCAGAACTTCCCCGAGGTCGATCGAAAGTCCTTCTCCATGGCCTCCCCGAACTCCTCCCACACCCGAGTTTTAGCTTCCACCACTGCCGCAGCTGCCGCCCTTTTGGCCAGCCGGTACCTGTCAGCTGCTTCAGGAGACCCCCGAGCCAACCAGGCTTGATAAGTCTCCTTTTTCAGCCTGACGGCCTCCCTCACCGCTGGTGTCCACCAGCGGGTCCTTGGATTGCCGCCACGACAGGCACCAGTGACCTTCAGACCACAGCTCCTAACAGCTGCTTCTGCAATGGAGGCTTTGAACATGGACCACTCAGAATCCATGTCCCCAACCTCCCCCGGGATGCAGGAGAAACTCTTCCGGAGGTGGGAGTTGAAAACCCTACGGACAGGGTCCTCCGCCAGACGTTCCCAGTTCACCCGCACTACACGTTTGGGTTTACCAGGTCTGTCCGGCAGTCTTCCCCGCCATCGGATCCAACTCACCACCAGGTGGTGATCAGTTGACAGCTCTGCACCTCTCTTCACCCGAGTGTCCAAGACATACGGCCGCAGGTCTGACGATATGACTATAAAGTCGATCATCGACCTTTGGCCTAAGGTGCTCTGGTACCAAGTACACTTATGAGCAACCTTATGCTCGAACATGGTGTTGTTACGGCCAAACCATGACTAGCACAGAAGTCCAGTAAAAAAACACCACTCGGGTTCAGATCGGGCAGGCCGTTCCTCCCAATCACCCCCCTCCAGGTTTCTCCATCGTTGCCCACGTGAGCGTTGAAGTCTCCCAGGAGAACTATGGAATCCCCGGGCGGTACCCCTTCCAGGACCCCACCCAGAGACTCCAAGAAGGCCGAATACTCTGAACTGCTGTTCGGCGCATAAGCACAGACAACAGTCAGAGTTTTCCCCCTGCAACACGAAGTCGCAGAGAGGCGACCCTCTCGTTCTCCGGGGAGAACTCCAACAAAGCGGCGCTCAGCCGGGGGCTTGTGAGTATCCCCACACCCGCCCGGCGCCTCTCTCCCTGGGCAACTCCGGAGTAGGAGAGAGTCCAACCCTTCTCCAGGATTCTGGTTCCAGAACCCTTGCTGTGCGTGGAGGCGAGCCCAACTATATCTAGCCGGTATCGCTCCACCTCCCGCACCAGCTCAGGTTCCTTCCCCGCCAGTGAGGTGACGTTCCACGTCCCCAGAGCTAGTCTACGCCACCAGGGGGCGGCACGCCCAGGCGCCCGCTCCTGCCTACTGCCCGGTGGGCATAGCACCCGACCCCGACTTCCTGCCCTGTAGGTGGTGGGTCCACTGGGCGGTGGCCCCGTGTTACTTTTTCGGGCTTTGCCCGACCGAGCCCCACGGGACCCCAAGGCTCGGCCACCAAACGCTCCTGTACGAGCTCCCCGCCCAGGTCTGGCTCCAGGGGAAGGCCCCGGTTTCCCTATCCCGGGAGAGGTAGCGGCTTTGCCTTTTATTGTTCTCATCAAGGTCTTCTGAAATGACTTGAAATGTGATCAATATTAAGGTAAATGATGGTTAAGATGTTCTGGTTGGAAGGAATTGCATGGAGAGCATATTTGACCAAACAGTGCATTACAGCTCAGGACCAGCATTTTAAGCGCAGAAAAATCATGAAGGCTGGCTGTATTAACGTGAAATTCATGTTGACATTTAAATTTCTTCTTCAGAATGACATGAAATGCGATCAATATTGAAGGCAAATGATGTTCAAGGTGTTCTGGTTTGAAGAAATTGCATGTACAGCATATTTCACCAAACTGCGCAAAAAAGATCAGGACCAGCATTATAAGAGCAGACAAATCATGAAAGCTGCAGCAACGTGAACATAATGTTGACACACAAATTTCTTCTTCAGAATGACCTGAAATGTGATCTATATGAAGGCAAATGATGTTCAAGGTGTTCTGGTTTGAAGGAATTGCATGGACAGGATATTTGAAAAAACTGTGTATTACAGCTCAGGACCAGCATTTAAGAGCAGAAAAATCATGAAGGCTGCCTGTATTAACGTGAAATTCATGTTGACACACAAATTTCTTCTTCAGAATGACCTGAAATGTGATCTATATGAAGGCAAATGATGTTTAAGATGTTCTGGTTAGAAGAAATTGCATGTACAGCATATTTGACCACACTGTGCATTTAAACTCTGGAGCAGCATTTGAAAACATCATGAATGCTGCATTAACGTAAACATGATGTTGACACAGACATTCCTTCTTCGGAATGACTTGAAATATTTGCTCGATGGAGGCAAAAGATGTTTAAGATGCTCTGGTTTGAAGCAATAGCATGGACAGGATATTTGAAAAAACTGTGTAATACAGCTCAGGACCAGTATTTTAAGAGCAGAAAAATCATGAAGGCTGAAGTAACGAGAACATAATGTTGACACACAAATTTCAACATCTGAATAACCTGAAATGTGATCTATATGAAGGCAAATGATGTTTAAGGTGTTCTGGTTACAAGAAATTGCATGGAATGGATATTTGAAAAAACTGTGTATTACAGCTCAGAACCAGCATTTTAAGAGCAGGAAAATCATGAAGGCTGAAGTAACGTGAACATAATGTTGACACACAAATTTCAACATCTGAATAACCTGAAATGTGATCAATATTAAGGTAAATGATGTTTAAGATGTTCTGGTTAGAAGGAATTGCATGGAGAGCATATTTGACCAAACAGTGCATTACAGCTCAGGACCAGCATTTTAAGAGCAGAAAAATCATGAAGGCTGGCTGTATTAACGTGAAATTCATGTTGACATTTAAATTTCTTCTTCAGAATGACATGAAATGCGATCCATATGAAGGCACATGATGTTTAAGATGTTCTGGTTAGAAGAAATTGCATGTACAGCATATTTGACCACACTGTACATTAAACTCTGGAGCAGCATTTGAAAACATCATGAATGCTGCATTAACGTAAACATGATGTTGACACAGACATTCCTTCTTCGGAATGACTTGAAATATTAGCTCTATGGAGGCAAAAGATGTTTAAGATGCTCTGGTTTGAAGCAATAGCATGGACAGGATATTTGAAAAAACTGTGTAATAGATCTCAGGACCAGCATTTTAAGAGCAGACAAATCATGAAAGCTGCAGCAACGTGAACATAATGTTGACACACAAATTTCTTCTTCAGAATGACCTGATATGTGATCTATATGAAGGCAAATGATGTTCAAGGTGTTCTGGTTTGAAGGAATTGCATGGACAGGATATTTGAAAAAACTGTGTATTACAGCTCAGGACCAGCATTTAAGAGCAGAAAAATCATGAAGGCTGCCTGTATTAACGTGAAATTCATGTTGACATTTAAATTTCTTCTTCAGAATGACATGAAATGCGATCTATATGAAGGCAAATGATGTTTAAGGTGTTCTGGTTTGAAGAAATTGCATGTACAGCATATTTGACCAAACTGTGCATTTAAACTCTGGAGCAGAATTTGAAAAAAACAAGAATGCTGCATTAACGTGAACAAAATGTTGACACACAAATTCATATTCAGAATGACTTGAAATGTGATCTATATTAAGGTAAATGATGTTTAAGATGCTCTGGTTAGAAGGAATTGCATGGACAGCATATTTGACCAGACTGTGCATTACAGCTCAGGACCAGCATTTTAAGCGCAGAAAAATCATGAAGGCTGGCTGTATTAACGTGAAATTCATGTTGACATTTAAATTTCTTCTTCAGAATGACATGAAATGCGATCTATATGAAGGCAAATGATGTTTAAGGTGTTCTGGTTAGAAGAAATTGCATGTACAGCATATTTCACCAAACTGCGCAAAAAAGATCAGGACCAGCATTATAAGAGCAGAAAAATCACGAAAGCTGCAGCAACGTGAACATAATGTTGACACACAAATTTCTTCTTCAGAATGACCTGAAATGTGATCTATATGAAGGCAAATGATGTTCAAGGTGTTCTGGTTTGAAGGAATTGCATGGACAGGATATTTGAAAAAACTGTGTATTACAGCTCAGGACCAGCATTTAAGAGCAGATAAATCATGAAGGCTGCCTGTATTGACGTGAAATTCATGTTGACATTTAAATTTCTTCTTCAGAATGACCTGAAATGAAGGCTATATGAAGGCAAATGATGTTTAAGGTGTTCTGGTTTGAAGAAATTGCATGTACAGCATATTTGACCAAACTGTGCATTTAAACTCTGGAGCAGCATTTGAAAAAATCATGAATGCTGCATTAACGTGAACAAAATGTTGACACACAAATTGCATTTTCAGAATGACTTGACATGTGATCTATATGAAGGCAAATGATGTTTAAGATGTTCTGGTTAGAAGGAATTGCATGTACAGCGTCTTTGATCAAATCGTGCATTTTACAGCTCATGACCAGTATTTGAAGCGCAGAAAAATTATGAAGGTTGCATTAATGTGAACATACTGTTGACACACAAATTTCTTCCACAGAATGACTTGAAATGTGATTTATATGAAGGCAGATGATGTTGAAGGTATTCTGGAATTGCATGGACAGCATATTTGACCAGACTGTGCATTACAGCTCAGGACCAGCATTTTAAGCGCAGAAAAATCATGAAGGCTGGCTGTATTAACGTGAAATTCATGTTGACATTTAAATTTCTTCTTCAGAACGACATGAAATGCGATCTATTTGAAAGCAAATGATGTTTCAGGTGTTCTGGTTTGAAGAAATTGCATGTACAGCATATTTGACCAAACTGCGCAAAAAAGCTCAGGACCAGCATTATAAGAGCAGAAAAATCACGAAAGCTGCAGCAACGTGAACATAATGTTGACACACAAATTTCTTCTTCAGAATGACCTGAAATGTGATCTATATGAAGGCAAATGATGTTTAAGATGTTCTGGTTAGAAGAAATTGCATGTACAGCATATTTGACCACACTGTGCATTTAAACTCTGGAGCAGCATTTGAAAACATCATGAATGCTGCATTAACGTAAACATGATGTTGACACAGACATTCCTTCTTCGGAATGACTTGAAATATTAGCTCTATGGAGGCAAAAGATGTTTAAGATGCTCTGGTTTGAAGCAATAGCATGGACAGGATATTTGAAAAAACTGTGTAATACAGCCAGGACCAGCATTTTAAGAGCAGACAAATCATGAAGGCTGAAGTTATGTGAACATACTGTTGACACACAAATTTCATATTCAGAATGACTTGAAATCCATCCATCCATCCATTTTCCTCCGCTTATCCGGGGCCGGGTCACGGGGCCAGCAGGCGAAGCAGGTCGTTTCAAACGTCCCTCCCCCCAGCGACACTTTCCAGCTCTTCCTGGGGGATCCCGAGGCGTTCCCAGGCCAGACGAGATATATAATCTCTCCAGCGAGTTCTGGGTCTGCCCCGGGGTCTCCTCTCAGACGGACGTGCTCGGAAAACCTCCAGAGGAAGTCTCCCCGGAGGCATCCGAATCAGGTGGCCAAACCACCTCAACTGGCTCCTTTCGATGCGAAGGAGCAGCGGCTCTACTCTGAGCTCCCTCCGGATGTCTGAGCTCCTCACCCTATCTCTAAGGCTGAGCCCAGCCACCCTACGGAGGAAGCTCATTTCGGCCGCTTGTATCCGCGATCTTGTTCTTTCGGTCACTACCCAAAGCTCATGACCATAGGTGAGGGTTGGAACGTAGATGGACTGGTAAATCGAGAGTTTCGCCTTACGGCTCAGCTCCCTCTTCACCACGACGGTTCGGTACAACGCCCGCATTACTGCTGACGCCGCACCAATCCGCCTGTCCATCTCCCGCTCCATTTTCCCATCACTCGTGAACAAGATCCCGAGATACTTAAACTCCTTCGCTTGGGGAAGCAACTCCCCCCCAACCCGGAGGAAACACTCCACCGGTTTCCGGCAGAGAACCATGGCCTCGGACTTGGAGGTGCTGATCCGCATCCCTGCCGCTTCACACTCGGCTGCAAACCGCTCCAGTGCGTGCCGGAGGTCACGGTCTGAGGATGCCAACAAAACCACATCATCTGCAAAAAGCAGCGAAGCGATCCTGAGGCTCCCAAACCGAAAACCCTCCCCACCACGACTGCGCCTTGAAATCCTGTCCATGAAAACCACAAACAGGATTGGAGACAAGGGGCAGCCCTGGCGGAGTCCAACACCCACCGGAAACATGTCTGACTTAATGCCGAGTATGCGGACACAGCTCTCACTTTGGTTGTACAGGGACCGAACGGCCCGTAACAACGAGCCTTGGACCCCATACTCCCGCAGTGCCCCCCACAAAGCCCCTCGGGGGACACGGTCGTAGGCCTTCTCCAGATCTACAAAGCACATGTAGACTGGCAGGTCATACTCCCATGACCCCCTCAGCAGCTCCGCAAGGGTAAAGAGCTGGTCTGCTGTTCCACGACCGGGACGGAATCCGCATTGCTCCTCCTGAATCCGAGGTTCGACTATCGGTCGGATCCTCCCTTCCAGCACCCTAGAGTAAACTTTCCCGGGGAGGCTGAGAAGTGTGATACCGCGATAGTTGGCACACACTCTCCGATCCCCCTTTTTAAAAATAGGGACCACCACCCCGGTCTGCCACTCCCCAGGTACTGTACCCGATGCCCACGCGACATTGCATAGACGTGTCAACCAAGACAGTCCAACAATGTCCAGAGCCTTCAGCATCTCAGGGCGAATCTCGTCCACACCTGGCGCCTTGCCACCGAGGAGCTTTTTAACTACTTCGGCGACCTCTGCCACGGATATGGACGCAGATACTCCCGAGTCTTCAGGCTCTGCCTCCTCCATAGAGGACGTGTTTACCGGGTTAAGGAGTTCCTCGAAGTGCTCTTTCCACCGCCCGACGATATCCCCAGTACGGGTCAACAGTTCTCCACCCCGACCATACACAGCCTGGGCGAAGCCTTGCTTCCCCTTCCTGAGGCGTCGAATGGTTTGCCAGAACTTCCCCGAGGTCGATCGAAAGTCCTTCTCCATGGCCTCCCCGAACTCCTCCCACACCCGAGTTTTAGCTTCCACCACTGCCGCAGCTGCCGCCCTTTTGGCCAGCCGGTACCTGTCAGCTGCTTCAGGAGACCCCCGAGCCAACCAGGCTTGATAAGTCTCCTTTTTCAGCCTGACGGCCTCCCTCACCGCTGGTGTCCACCAGCGGGTCCTTGGATTGCCGCCACGACAGGCACCAGTGACCTTCAGACCACAGCTCCTAACAGCTGCTTCTGCAATGGAGGCTTTGAACATGGACCACTCAGAATCCATGTCCCCAACCTCCCCCGGGATGCAGGAGAAACTCTTCCGGAGGTGGGAGTTGAAAACCCTACGGACAGGGTCCTCCGCCAGACGTTCCCAGTTCACCCGCACTACACGTTTGGGTTTACCAGGTCTGTCCGGCAGTCTTCCCCGCCATCGGATCCAACTCACCACCAGGTGGTGATCAGTTGACAGCTCTGCACCTCTCTTCACCCGAGTGTCCAAGACATACGGCCGCAGGTCTGACGATATGACTATAAAGTCGATCATCGACCTTTGGCCTAAGGTGCTCTGGTACCAAGTACACTTATGAGCAACCTTATGCTCGAACATGGTGTTTGTTACGGCCAAACCATGACTAGCACAGAAGTCCAGTAAAAAAACACCACTCGGGTTCAGATCGGGCAGGCCGTTCCTCCCAATCACCCCCCTCCAGGTTTCTCCATCGTTGCCCACGTGAGCGTTGAAGTCTCCCAGGAGAACTATGGAATCCCCGGGCGGTACCCCTTCCAGGACCCCACCCAGAGACTCCAAGAAGGCCGAATACTCTGAACTGCTGTTCGGCGCATAAGCACAGACAACAGTCAGAGTTTTCCCCCCTGCAACACGAAGTCGCAGAGAGGCGACCCTCTCGTTCTCCGGGGAGAACTCCAACAAAGCGGCGCTCAGCCGGGGGCTTGTGAGTATCCCCACACCCGCCCGGCGCCTCTCTCCCTGGGCAACTCCGGAGTAGGAGAGAGTCCAACCCCTCTCCAGGATTCTGGTTCCAGAACCCTTGCTGTCCGTGGAGGCGAGCCCAACTATATCTAGCCGGTATCGCTCCACCTCCCGCACCAGCTCAGGTTCCTTCCCCGCCAGTGAGGTGACGTTCCACGTCCCCAGAGCTAGTCTACGCCACCAGGGGGCGGCACGCCCAGGCGCCCGCTCCTGCCTACTGCCCGGTGGGCATAGCACCCGACCCCGACTTCCTGCCCTGTAGGTGGTGGGTCCACTGGGCGGTGGCCCCGTGTTACTTTTTCGGGCTTTGCCCGACCGAGCCCCACGGGACCCCAAGGCTCGGCCACCAAACGCTCCTGTACGAGCTCCCCCCCCAGGTCTGGCTCCAGGGGAAGGCCCCGGTTTCCCTATCCCGGGCGAGGTAGCGGCTTTGCCTTTTATTGTTCTCATCAAGGTCTTCTGAAATGACTTGAAATGTGATCAATATTAAGGTAAATGATGGTTAAGATGTTCTGGTTGGAAGGAATTGCATGGAGAGCATATTTGACCAAACAGTGCATTACAGCTCAGGACCAGCATTTTAAGCGCAGAAAAATCATGAAGGCTGGCTGTATTAACGTGAAATTCATGTTGACATTTAAATTTCTTCTTCAGAATGACATGAAATGCGATCGATATTGAAGGCAAATGATGTTCAAGGTGTTCTGGTTTGAAGAAATTGCATGTACAGCATATTTCACCAAACTGCGCAAAAAAGATCAGGACCAGCATTATAAGAGCAGACAAATCATGAAAGCTGCAGCAACGTGAACATAATGTTGACACACAAATTTCTTCTTCAGAATGACCTGAAATGTGATCTACATGAAGGCAAATGATGTTCAAGGTGTTCTGGTTTGAAGGAATTGCATGGACAGGATATTTGAAAAAACTGTGTATTACAGCTCAGGACCAGCATTTAAGAGCAGAAAAATCATGAAGGCTGGCTGTATTAACGTGAAATTCATGTTGACATTTAAATTTCTTCTTCAGAATGACATGAAATGAAGGCTATATGAAGGCAAATGATTTTTAAGGTGTTCTGGTTTGACGAAATTGCATGTACAGCATATTTGACCAAACTGTGCATTTAAACTCTGGAGCAGCATTTGAAAAAATCATGAATGCTGCATTAACGTGAACATAATGTTGACACACAAATTGCATATTCAGAATGACTTGACATGTGATCTATATGAAGACAAATGATGTTTAAGATGTTCTGGTTAGAAGGACTTGCATGTACAGCGTCTTTGATCAAATCGTGCATTTTACAGCTCAGGACCAGTATTTGAAGCGCAGAAAAATTATGAAGGTTGCATTAATGTGAACATACTGTTGACACACAAATTTCTTCCACAGAATGACTTGAAATGTGATTTATATGAAGGCAGATGATGGTTGAAGGTATTCTGGAATTGCATGGACAGCATATTTGACCAGACTGTGCATTACAGCTCAGGACCAGCATTTTAAGCGCAGAAAAATCATGAAGGCTGGCTGTATTAACGTGAAATTCATGTTGACATTTAAATTTCTTCTTCAGAACGACATGAAATGCGATCTATATGACGGCAAATGATGTTTAAGGTGTTCTGGTTTGAAGAAATTGCATGTACAGCATATTTCACCAAACTGCGCAAAAAAGCTCAGGACCAGCATTATAAGAGCAGACAAATCATGAAAGCTGCAGCAACGTGAACATAATGTTGACACACAAATTTCTTCTTCAGAATGACCTGAAATGTGATCTATATGACGGCAAATGATGTTCAAGGTGTTCTGGTTTGAAGGAATTGCATGGACAGGATATTTGAAAAAACTGTGTATTACAGCTCAGGACCAGCATTTAAGAGCAGAAAAATCATGAAGGCTGCCTGTATTAACGTGAAATTCATGTTGACATTTAAATTTCTTCTTCAGAATGACTTGAAATGAAGGCTATATGAAGGCAAATGATGTTTAAGACGTTCTGGTTAGAAGAAATTGCATGTACAGCATATTTGACCACACTGTGCATTTAAACTCTGGAGCAGCATTTGAAAACATCATGAATGCTGCATTAACGTTAACATGATGTTGACACAGACATTCCGTCTTCGGAATGACTTGAAATATTAGCTCTATGGAGGCAAAAGATGTTTAAGATGCTCTGGTTTGAAGCAATAGCATGGACAGGATATTTGAAAAAACTGTGTAATAGATCTCAGGACCAGCATTTTAAGAGCAGACAAATCATGAAAGCTGCAGCAACGTGAACATAATGTTGACACACAAATTTCTTCTTCAGAATGACCTGATATGTGATCTATATGAAGGCAAATGATGTTTAAGGTGTTCTGGTTACAAGAAATTGCATGGACAGGATATTTCACCAAACTGCGCAAAAAAGATCAGGACCAGCATTATAAGAGCAGAAAAATCATGAAAGCTGCAGCAACGTGAACATAATGTTGACACACAAATTTCTTCTTCAGAATGACCTGAAATGTGATCTATATTAAGGTAAGTGATGTTTAAGATGTTCTGGTTAGAAGAAATTGCATGGACAGCATATTTGACGAAACAGTGCATTACAGCTCAGGAACAACATTTTAAGCGCAGAAAAATTATGAAGGCTGGCTGTATTAACGTGAAATTCATGTTGACATTTAAATTTCTTCTTCAGAATGACATGAAATGTGATCTATATGAAGGCAAATGATGTTTAAGATGTTCTGGTTAGAAGAAATTGCATGTACAGCATATCTGACCAAACTGTGCATTTAAACTCTGGAGCAGCATTTGAAAACATCATGAATGCTGCATTAACGTAAACATGATGTTGACACAGACATTCCTTCTTCGGAATGACTTGAAATATTAGCTCTATGGAGGCAAAACATGTTTAAGATGCTCTGGTTTGAAGCAATAGCATGGACAGGATATTTGAAAAAACTGTGTAATACAGCCAGGACCAGCATTTTAAGCGCAGAAAAATCATGAAGGCTGAAGTTATGTGAACATACTGTTGACACACAAATTTCATATTCAGAATGACTTGAAATGTGATGTATATTAAGGTAAATGATGGTTAAGATGTTCTGGTTGGAAGGAATTGCATGGAGAGCATATTTGACCAAACAGTGCATTACAGCTCAGGACCAGCATTTTAAGCGCAGAAAAATCATGAAGGCTGGCTGTATTAACGTGAAATTCATGTTGACATTTAAATTTCTTCTTCAGAATGACATGAAATGCGATCGATATTGAAGGCAAATGATGTTCAAGGTGTTCTGGTTTGAAGAAATTGCATGTACAGCATATTTCACCAAACTGCGCAAAAAAGATCAGGACCAGCATTATAAGAGCAGACAAATCATGAAAGCTGCAGCAACGTGAACATAATGTTGACACACAAATTTCTTCTTCAGAATGACCTGAAATGTGATCTACATGAAGGCAAATGATGTTCAAGGTGTTCTGGTTTGAAGGAATTGCATGGACAGGATATTTGAAAAAACTGTGTATTACAGCTCAGGACCAGCATTTAAGAGCAGAAAAATCATGAAGGCTGGCTGTATTAACGTGAAATTCATGTTGACATTTAAATTTCTTCTTCAGAATGACATGAAATGAAGGCTATATGAAGGCAAATGATTTTTAAGGTGTTCTGGTTTGACGAAATTGCATGTACAGCATATTTGACCAAACTGTGCATTTAAACTCTGGAGCAGCATTTGAAAAAATCATGAATGCTGCATTACCGTGAACATAATGTTGACACACAAATTGCATCTTCAGAATGACTTGACATGTGATCTATATGAAGGCAAATGATGTTTAAGATGTTCTGGTTAGAAGGACTTGCATGTACAGCGTCTTTGATCAAATCGTGCATTTTACAGCTCAGGACCAGTATTTGAAGCGCAGAAAAATTATGAAGGTTGCATTAATGTGAACATACTGTTGACACACAAATTTCTTCCACAGAATGACTTGAAATGTGATTTATATGAAGGCAGATGATGTTGAAGGTATTCTGGAATTGCATGGACAGCATATTTGACCAGACTGTGCACTACAGCTCAGGACCAGCATTTTAAGCGCAGAAAAATCATGAAGGCTGGCTGTATTAACGTGAAATTCATGTTGACATTTAAATTTCTTCTTCAGAATGACATGAAATGCGATCTATATGAAGGTAAATGATGTTTAAGGTGTTCTGGTGTGAAGAAATTGCATGTACAGCATATTTCACCAAACTGCGCAAAATAGCTCAGGACCAGCATTATAAGAGCAGAAACATCATGAAAGCTGCAGCAACGTGAACATAATGTTGACACACAAATTTCAACATCTGAATAACCTGAAATGTGATCTATATGAAGGCAAATGATGTTTAAGGTGTTCTGGTTACAAGAAATTGCATGGAAAGGATATTTTAAAAAACTGTGTATTACAGCTCAGAACCAGCATTTTAAGAGCAGAAAAATCATGAAGGCTGAAGTAACGTGAACATAATGTTGACACACAAATTTCTTCTTCAGAATGACCTGAAATGTGATCTATATGAAGGCAAATGATGTTTAAGACGTTCTGGTTGGAAGAAATTGAATGTACAGCATATTTGACCACACTGTGCATTTAAACTCTGGAGCAGCATTTGAAAACATCATGAATGCTGCATTAACGTAAACATGATGTTGACACAGACATTCCTTCTTCGGAATGACTTGAAATATTAGCTCTATGGAGGCAAAAGATGTTTAAGATGCTCTGGTTTGAAGCAATAGCATGGACAGGATATTTGAAAAAACTGTGTAATACAGCTCAGGACCAGCATTTTAAGAGCAGAAAAATCATGAAGGCTGAAGTAACGAGAACATAATGTTGACACACAAATTTCAACATCTGAATAACCTGAAATGTGACCTATATGAAGGCAAATGATGTTTAAGGTGTTCTGGTTACAAGAAATTGCATGGAAAGGATATTTTAAAAAACTGTGTATTACAGCTCAGAACCAGCATTTAAGAGCAGAAAAATCATGAAGGCTGCCTGTATTAACGTGAAATTCATGTTGACATTTAAATTTCTTCTTCAGAATGACATGAAATGAAGGCTATATGAAGGCAAATCATTTTTAAGGTGTTCTGGTTTGACGAAATTGCATGTACAGCATATTTGACCAAACTGTGCATTTAAACTCTGGAGCAGCATTTGAAAAAATCATGAATGCTGCATTAACGTGAACATAATGTTGACACACAAATTGCATATTCAGAATGACTTGACATGTGATCTATATGAAGGCAAATGATGTTTAAGATGTTCTGGTTAGAAGGAATTGCATGTACAGCGTCTTTGATCAAATCGTGCATTTTACAGCTCAGGACCAGTATTTGAAGCGCAGAAAAATTATGAAGGCTGCATTAATGTGAACATACTGTTGACACACAAATTTCTTCCACAGAATGACTTGAAATGTGATTTATATGAAGGCAGATGATGTTGAAGGTATTCTGGAATTGCATGGACAGCATATTTGACCAGACTGTGCACTACAGCTCAGGACCAGCATTTTAAGCGCAGAAAAATCATGAAGGCTGGCTGTATTAACGTGAAATTCATGTTGACATTTAAATTTCTTCTTCAGAATGACATGAAATGCGATCTATATGAAGGTAAATGATGTTTAAGGTGTTCTGGTGTGAAGAAATTGCATGTACAGCATATTTCACCAAACTGCGCAAAATAGCTCAGGACCAGCATTATAAGAGCAGAAACATCATGAAAGCTGCAGCAACGAGAACATAATGTTGACACACAAATTTCTTCTTCAGAATGACCTGAAATGTGATCTATATGAAGGCAAATGATGTTTAAGACGTTCTGGTTAGAAGAAATTGAATGTACAGCATATTTGACCACACTGTGCATTTAAACTCTGGAGCAGCATTTGAAAACATCATGAATGCTGCATTAACGTAAACATGATGTTGACACAGACATTCCTTCTTCGGAATGACTTGAAATATTAGCTCTATGGAGGCAAAAGATGCTTAAGATGCTCTGGTTTGAAGCAATAGCATGGACAGGATATTTGAAAAAACTGTGTAATACAGCTCAGGACCAGCATTTTAAGAGCAGAAAAATCATGAAGGCTGAAGTAACGAGAACATAATGTTGACACACAAATTTCAACATCTGAATAACCTGAAATGTGATCTATATGAAGGCAAATGATGTTTAAGGTGTTCTGGTTACAAGAAATTGCATGGAAAGGATATTTGAAAAAACTGTGTATTACAGCTCAGAACCAGCATTTTAAGAGCAGAAAAATCATGAAGGCTGAAGTAACGTGAACATAATGTTGACACACAAATTTCTTCTTCAGAATGACCTGAAATGTGATCTATATGAAGTTAAATGATGTTTAAGACGTTCTGGTTAGAAGAAATTTGCATGAACAGTATATTTGACCAAACAGTGCATTTAAACTCTGGAGCAGCATTTGAAAAAATCATGAATGCTGCATTAACGTGAACAAAATGTTGACACACAAATTTCATATTCAGAATGACTTGAAATGTGATCAATATTAAGGTAAATGATGTTTAAGATGTTCTGGTTAGAAGGAATTGCATGGACAGCATATTTGACGAAACAGTGCATTACAGCTCAGGAACAGCATTTTAAGCGCAGAAAAATCATGAAGGTTGGCTGTATTAACGTGAAAGTCATGATGACATTTAAATTTCTTCTTCAGAATGAAATGAAATGCGATCTATATGACGGCAAATGATGTTTAAGGTGTTCTGGTTTGAAGAAATTGCATGTACAGCATATTTCACCAAACTGCGCAAAAAAGATCAGGACGAGCATTATAAGAGCAGACAAATCATGAAAGCTGCAGCAACGTGAACATAATGTTGACACACAAATTTCTTCTTCAGAATGACCTGAAATGTGATCTATATGAAGGCAAATGATGTTCAAGGTGTTCTGGTTTGAAGGAATTGCATGGACAGGATATTTGAAAAAACTGTGTATTACAGCTCAGGACCAGCATTTAAGAGCAGAAAAATCATGAAGGCTGGCTGTATTAACGTGAAATTCATGTTGACATTTAAATTTCTTCTTCAGAATGACATGAAATGAAGGCTATATGAAGGCAAATGATGTTTAAGGTGTTCTGGTTTGAAGAAATTGCATGTACAGCATATTTGACCAAACTGTGCATTTAAACTCTGGAGCAGCATTTGAAAAAATCATGAATGCTGCATTAACGTGAACATAATGTTGACACACAAATTGCATATACAGAATGACTTGACATGTGATCTATATGAAGGCAAATGATGTTTAAGATGTTCTGGGTAGAAGGACTTGCATGTACAGCGTCTTTGATCAAATCGTGCATTTTACAGCTCAGGACCAGTATTTGAAGCGCAGAAAAATTATGAAGGTTGCATTAATGTGAACATACTGTTGACACACAAATTTCTTCCACAGAATGACTTGAAATGTGATTTATATGAAGGCAGATGATGTTGAAGGTATTCTGGAATTGCATGGACAGCATATTTGACCAGACTGTGCATTACAGCTCAGGACCAGCATTTTAAGCGCAGAAAAATCATGAAGGCTGGCTGTATTAACGTGAAATTCATGTTGACATTTAAATTTCTTCTTCAGAACGACATGAAATGCGATCTATATGACGGCAAATGATGTTTAAGGTGTTCTGGTTTGAAGAAATTGCATGTACAGCATATTTCACCAAACTGCGCAAAAAAGCTCAGGACCAGCAATATAAGAGCAGAAACATCATGAAAGCTGCAGCAACGTGAACATAATGTTGACACACAAATTTCTTCTTCAGAATGACCTGAAATGTGATCTATATGAAGACAAATGATGTTCAAGACGTTCTGGTTGGAAGAAATTGAATGTACAGCATATTTGACCACACTGTGCATTTAAACTCTGGAGCAGCATTTGAAAACATCATGAATGCTGCATTAACGTAAACATGATGTTGACACAGACATTCCTTCTTCGGAATGACTTGAAATATTAGCTCTATGGAGGCAAAAGATGTTTAAGATGCTCTGGTTTGAAGCAATAGCATGGACAGGATATTTGAAAAAACTGTGTAATACAGCTCAGGACCAGCATTTTAAGGGCAGAAAAATCATGAAGGCTGAAGTAACGAGAACATAATGTTGACACACAAATTTCAACATCTGAATAACCTGAAATGTGATCTATATGAAGGCAAATGATGTTTAAGGTGTTCTGGTTACAAGAAATTGCATGGAAAGGATATTTTAAAAAACTGTGTATCACAGCTCAGAACCAGCATTTTAAGAGCAGAAAAATCATGAAGGCTGAAGTAACGTGAACAAAATGTTGACACACAAATTTCTTCTTCAGAATGACATGAAATGAAGGCTATATGAAGGCAAATGATTTTTAAGGTGTTCTGGTTTGACGAAATTGCATGTACAGCATATTTGACCAAACTGTGCATTTAAACTCTGGAGCAGCATTTGAAAACATCATGAATGCTGCATTAACGTAAACATGATGTTGACACAGACATTCCTTCTTCGGAATGACTTGAAATATTAGCTCTATGGAGGCAAAAGATGTTTAAGATGCTCTGGTTTGAAGCAATAGCATGGACAGGATATTTGAAAAAACTGTGTAATACAGCTCAGGACCAGCATTTTAAGAGCAGAAAAATCATGAAGGCTGAAGTAACGAGAACATAATGTTGACACACAAATTTCAACATCTGAATAACCTGAAATGTGATCTATATGAAGGCAAATGATGTTTAAGGTGTTCTGGTTACAAGAAATTGCATGGAAAGGATATTTTAAAAAACTGTGTATTACAGCTCAGAACCAGCATTTTAAGAGCAGAAAAATCATGAAGGCTGAAGTAACGTGAACATAATGTTGACACACAAATTTCTTCTTCAGAATGACCTGAAATGTGATCTATATGAAGTCAAATGATGTTTAAGATGTTCTGGTTAGAAGAAATTTGCATGAACAGTATATTTGACCAAACAGTGCATTTAAACTCTGGAGCAGCATTTGAAAAAATCATGAATCCTGCATTAACGTGAACAAAATGTTGACACACAAATTTCATATTCAGAATGACTTGAAATGTGATCAATATTAAGGTAAATGATGTTTAAGATGTTCTGGTTAGAAGGAATTGCATGGACAGCATATTTGACGAAACAGTGCATTACAGCTCAGGAACAGCATTTTAAGCGCAGAAAAATCATGAAGGCTGGCTGTATTAACGTGAAAGTCATGATGACATTTAAATTTCTTCTTCAGAATGACATGAAATGCGATCTATATGACGGCAAATGATGTTTAAGGTGTTCTGGTTACAAGAAATTGCATGGAAAGGATATTTTAAAAAACTGTGTATTACAGCTCAGAACCAGCATTTTAAGAGCAGAAAAATCATGAAGGCTGAAGTAACGAGAACATAATGTTGACACACAAATTTCAACATCTGAATAACCTGAAATGTGATCTATATGAAGGCAAATGATGTTGAAGGTGTTCTGGTTAGAAGAAATTGAATGTACAGCATATTTGACCACAGTGTGCATTTTAACTCTGGAGCAGCATTTGAAAACATCATGAATGCTGCATTAATGTGAACAAAATGTTGACACACAAATTTCATATTCAGAATGACTTGAAATGTGATCAATATTAAGGTAAATGATGTTTAAGATGTTCTGGTTAGAAGGAATTGCATGGACAGCATATTTGACGAAACAGTGCATTACAGCTCAGGAACAGCATTTTAAGCCCAGAAAAATCATGAAGGCTGGCTGTATTAACGTGAAAGTCATGATGACATTTAAATTTCTTCTTCAGAATGACATGAAATGAAGGCTATATGACGGCAAATGATGTTTAAGGTGTTCTGGTTTGAAGAAATTGCATGTACAGCATATTTCACCAAACTGCGCAAAAAAGATCAGGACCAGCATTTTAAGAGCAGACAAATCATGAAGGCTGAAGTAACGAGAACATAATGTTGACACACAAATTTCAACATCTGAATAACCTGAAATGTGATCTATATGAAGGCAAATGATGTTTAAGGTGTTCTGGTTACAAGAAATTGCATGGACAGGATATTTCACCAAACTGCGCAAAAAAGATCAGGACCAGCATTATAAGAGCAGAAAAATCATGAAAACTGCAGCAACGTGAACATAATGTTGACACACAAATTTCTTCTTCAGAATGACCTGAAATGTGATCTATATTAAGGTAAGTGATGTTTAAGATGTTCTGGTTAGAAGAAATTTGCATGAACAGTATATTTGACCAAACAGTGCATTTAAACTCTGGAGCAGCATTTGAAAAAATCATGAATGCTGCATTAACGTGAACAAAATGTTGACACACAAATTTCATATTCAGAATGACTTGAAATGTGATCAATATTAAGGTAAATGATGTTTAAGATGTTCTGGTTGGAAGGAATTGCATAGACAGCATATTTGACGAAACAGTGCATTACAGCTCAGGACCAGCATTTTAAGCGCAGAAAAATCATGAAGGCTGGCTGTATTAACGTGAAATTCATGTTGACATTTATATTTCTTCTTCAGAATGACATGAAATGCGATTGATATTGAAAGCAAATGATGTTCAAGGTGTTCTGGTTAGAAGGAATTGCATGGACAAGATATTTCACCAAACTGCGCAAAAAAGATCAGGACCAGCATTATAAGAGCAGAAAAATCATGAAAGCTGCAGCAACGTGAACATCATGTTGACACACAAATTTCTTCTTCAGAATGACCTGAAATGTGATCTATATGAAGGCAAATGATGTTCAAGGTGTTCTGGTTTGAAGGAATTGCATGGACAGGATATTTGTAAAAACTGTGTATTACAGCTCAGGACCAGCATTTAAGAGCAGAAAAATCATGGAGGCTGCCTGTATTAACGTGAAATTCATGTTGACATTTAAATTTCTTCTTCAGAATGACATGAAATGCGATCTATATGAAGGTAAATGATGTTTAAGGTGTTCTGGTTTGAAGAAATTGCATGTACAGCATATTTCACCAAACTGCGCAAAATAGCTCAGGACCAGCATTATAAGAGCAGAAACATCATGAAAGCTGCAGCAACGAGAACATAATGTTGACACACAAATTGCATATACAGAATGACTTGACATGTGATCTATATGAAGGCAAATGATGTTTAAGATGTTCTGGTTACAAGAAATTGCATGGACAGGATATTTCACCAAACTGCGCAAAAAAGATCAGGACCAGCATTATAAGAGCAGAAAAATCATGAAAGCTGCAGCAACGTGAACATAATGTTGACACACAAATTTCATATTCAGAATGACTTGAAATGTGATCAATATTAAGGTAAATGATGTTTACGATGTTCTGGTTGGAAGGAATTGCATGGACAGCATATTTGACCAAACAGTGCATTTAAACTCTGGAGCAGCATTTGAAAAAATCATGAATGCTGCATTAACGTGAACAAAATGTTGACACACAAATTTCATATTCAGAATGACTTGAAATGTGATCAATATTAAGGTAAATGATGTTTACGATGTTCTGGTTGGAAGGAATTGCATGGACAGCATATTTGACGAAACAGTGCATTACAGCTCAGGACCAGCATTTTAAGCGCAGAAAAATCATGAAGGCTGGCTGTATTAAGGTGAAATTCATGTTGACATTTAAATTTCTTCTTCAGAATGACATGAAATGCGATCGATATTGAAGGCAAATGATGTTCAAGGTGTTCTGGTTTGAAGAAATTGCATGTACAGCATATTTCACCAAACTGCGCAAAAAAGATCAGGACCAGCATTATAAGAGCAGACAAATCATGAAAGCTGCAGCAACGTGAACATAATGTTGACACACAAATTTCTTCTTCAGAATGACCTGAAATGTGATCTATATGAAGGCAAATGATGTTCAAGGGGTTCTGGTTTGAAGGAATTGCATGGACAGGATATTTGAAAAAACTGTGTATTAAGGCTCAGGACCAGCATTTAAGAGCAGAAAAATCATGAAGGCTGCCTGCATTAACGTGAAATTCATGTTGACATTTAAATTTCTTCTTCAGAATGACTTGAAATGAAGGCTATAAGAAGGCAAATGATGTTTAAGGTGTTCTGGTTTGAAGAAATTGCATGTACAGCATATTTCACCAAACTGCGCAAAAAAGCTCAGGACCAGCATTATAAGAGCAGAAAAATCATGAAAGCTGCAGCAACGTGAACATAATGTTGACACACAAATTTCAACATCTGAATAACCTGAAATGTGATCTATATGAAGGCAAATGATGTTTAAGGTGTTCTGGTTACAAGAAATTGCATGGACAGGATATTTCACCAAACTGCGCAAAAAAGATCAGGACCAGCATTATAAGAGCAGAAAAATCATGAAAGCTGCAGCAACGTGAACATAATGTTGACACACAAATTTCTTCTTCAGAATGACCTGAAATGTGATCTATATTAAGGTAAGTGATGTTTAAGATGTTCTGGTTAGAAGAAATTTGCATGAACAGTATATTTGACCAAACAGTGCATTTAAACTGTGGAGCAGCATTTGAAAAAAATCATGAATGCTGCATTAACGTGAACAAAATGTTGACACACAAATTTCATATTCAGAATGACTTGAAATGTGATCAATATTAAGGTAAATGATGTTTAAGATGTTCTGGTTGGAAGGAATTGCATGGACAGCATATTTGACGAAACAGTGCATTACAGCTCAGGACCAGCATTTTAAGCGCAGAAAAATCATGAAGGCTGGCTGTATTAACGTGAAATTCATGTTGACATTTAAATTTCTTCTTCAGAATGACATGAAATGCGATCGATATTGAAGGCAAATGATGTTCAAGGTGTTCTGTTTTGAAGAAATTGCATGTACAGCATATTTCACCAAACTGCGCAAAAAAGATCAGGACCAGCATTATAAGAGCAGACAAATCATGAAAGCTGCAGCAACGTGAACATAATGTTGACACACAAATTTCTTCTTCAGAATGACCTGAAATGTGATCTATATGAAGGCAAATGATGTTCAAGGTGTTCTGGTTTGAAGGAATTGCATGGACAGGATATTTGTAAAAACTGTGTATTACAGCTCAGGACCAGCATTTAAGAGCAGAAAAATCATGGAGGCTGCCTGTATTAACGTGAAATTCATGTTGACATTTAAATTTCTTCTTCAGAATGACATGAAATGCGATCTATATGAAGGTAAATGATGTTTAAGGTGTTCTGGTTTGAAGAAATTGCATGTACAGCATATTTCACCAAACTGCGCAAAATAGCTCAGGACCAGCATTATAAGAGCAGAAACATCATGAAAGCTGCAGCAACGAGAACATAATGTTGACACACAAATTGCATATACAGAATGACTTGACATGTGATCTATATGAAGGCAAATGATGTTTAAGATGTTCTGGGTAGAAGGACTTGCATGTACAGCGTCTTTGATCAAATCGTGCATTTTACAGCTCAGGACCAGTATTTGAAGCGCAGAAAAATTATGAAGGTTGCATTAATGTGAACATACTGTTGACACACAAATTTCTTCCACAGAATGACTTGAAATGTGATTTATATGAAGGCAGATGATGTTGAAGGTATTCTGGAATTGCATGGACAGCATATTTGACCAGACTGTGCATTACAGCTCAGGACCAGCATTTAAGAGCAGAAAAATCATGAAGGCTGCCTGTATTAACGTGAAATTCATGTTGACATTTAAATTTCTTCTTCAGAATGACTTGAAATGAAGGCTATATGAAGGCAAATGATGTTTAAGGTGTTCTGGTTTGAAGAAATTGCATGTACAGCATATTTGACCTAACAGTGCATTTAAACTCTGGAGCAGCATTTGAAAAAATCATGAATGCTGCATTAACGTGAACAAAATGTTGACACACAAATTTCATATTCAGAATGACTTGAAATGTGATCAATATTAAGGTAAATGATGTTTACGATGTTCTGGTTGGAAGGAATTGCATGGACAGCATATTTGACGAAACAGTGCATTACAGCTCAGGACCAGCATTTTAAGCGCAGAAAAATCATGAAGGCTGGCTGTATTAACGTGAAATTCATGTTGACATTTAAATTTCTTCTTCAGAATGACATGAAATGCGATCGATATTGAAGGCAAATGATGTTCAAGGTGTTCTGGTTTGAAGAAATTGCATGTACAGCATATTTCACCAAACTGCGCAAAAAAGATCAGGACCAGCATTATAAGAGCAGACAAATCATGAAAGCTGCAGCAACGTGAACATAATGTTGACACACAAATTTCTTCTTCAGAATGACCTGAAATGTGATCTATATGAAGGCAAATGATGTTCAAGGGGTTCTGGTTTGAAGGAATTGCATGGACAGGATATTTGAAAAACTGTGTATTAAGGCTCAGGACCAGCATTTAAGAGCAGAAAAATCATGAAGGCTGCCTGTATTAACGTGAAATTCATGTTGACATTTAAATTTCTTCTTCAGAATGACTTGAAATGAAGGCTATAAGAAGGCAAATGATGTTTAAGGTGTTCTGGTTACAAGAAATTGCATGGACAGGATATTTCACCAAACTGCGCAAAAAAGATCAGGACCAGCATTATAAGAGCAGAAAAATCATGAAAGCTGCAGCAACGTGAACATAATGTTGACACACAAATTTCTTCTTCAGAATGACCTGAAATGTGATCTATATTAAGGTAAGTGATGTTTAAGATGTTCTGGTTAGAAGAAATTTGCATGAACAGTATATTTGACCAAACAGTGCATTTAAACTCTGGAGCAGCATTTGAAAAAAATCATGAATGCTGCATTAACGTGAACAAAATGTTGACACACAAATTTCATATTCAGAATGACTTGAAATGTGATCAATATTAAGGTAAATGATGTTTAAGATGTTCTGGTTGGAAGGAATTGCATGGACAGCATATTTGACGAAACAGTGCATTACAGCTCAGGACCAGCATTTTAAGCGCAGAAAAATCATGAAGGCTGGCTGTATTAACGTGAAATTCATGTTGACATTTAAATTTCTTCTTCAGAATGACATGAAATGCGATCGATATTGAAGGCAAATGATGTTCAAGGTGTTCTGTTTTGAAGAAATTGCATGTACAGCATATTTCACCAAACTGCGCAAAAAAGATCAGGACCAGCATTATAAGAGCAGACAAATCATGAAAGCTGCAGCAACGTGAACATACTGTTGACACACAAATTTCTTCTTCAGAATGACCTGAAATGTGATCTATATGAAGGCAAATGATGTTCAAGGTGATCTGGTTTGAAGGAATTGCATGGACAGGATATTTGAAAAAACTGTGTAATACAGCTCAGGACCAGCATTTTAAGAGCAGAAAAATCATGAAGGCTGAAGTAACGAGAACATAATGTTGACACACAAATTTCAACATCTGAATAACCTGAAATGTGATCTATATGAAGGCAAATGATGTTCAAGGTGTTCTGGTTTGAAGGAATTGCATGGACAGGATATTTGAAAAACTGTGTATTAAGGCTCAGGACCAGCATTTAAGAGCAGAAAAATCATGAAAGCTGCAGCAACGTGAACATAATGTTGACACACAAATTTCTTCTTCAGAATGACCTGAAATGTGATCTATATGACGGAAAATGATGTTTAAGATGTTCTGGTTAGAAGAAATTGCATGTACAGCATATTTGACCACACTGTGCATTTAAACTCTGGAGCAGCATTTGAAAACATCATGAATGCTGCATTAACGTAAACATGATGTTGACACAGACATTCCTTCTTCGGAATGACTTGAAATATTAGCTCGATGGAGGCAAAAGATGTTTAAGATGCTGTGGTTTGAAGCAATAGCACGGACAGGATATTTGAAAAAACTGTGTAATACAGCTCAGGACCAGTATTTTAAGAGCAGAAAAATCATGAAGGCTGAAGTAACGAGAACATGATGTTGACACACAAATTTCAACATCTGAATAACCTGAAATGTGATCTATATGAAGGCAAATGATGTTTAAGGTGTTCTGGTTAGAAGGAATTGCATGGACAAGATATTTCACCAAACTGCGCAAAAAAGATCAGGACCAGCATTATAAGAGCAGAAAAATCATGACAGCTGCAGCAACGTGAACATCATGTTGACACACAAATTTCTTCTTCAGAATGACCTGAAATGTGATCTATATGAAGGCAAATGATGTTCAAGGTGTTCTGGTGTGAAGGAATTGCATGGACAGGATATTTGTAAAAACTGTGTATTACAGCTCAGGACCAGCATTTAAGATCAGAAAAATCATGGAGGCTGCCTGGATTAACGTGAAATTCATGTTGACATTTAAATTTCTTCTTCAGAATGACATGAAATGCGATCTATATGAAGGTAAATGATGTTTAAGGTGTTCTGGTTTGAAGAAATTGCATGTACAGCATATTTCACCAAACTGCGCAAAATAGCTCAGGACCAGCATTATAAGAGCAGAAACATCATGAAAGCTGCAGCAACGAGAACATAATGTTGACACACAAATTTCTTCTTCAGAATGACCTGAAATGTGATCTATATGAAGGCAAATGATGTTTAAGACGTTCTGGTTAGAAGAAATTGAATGTACAGCATATTTGACCACACTGTGCATTTAAACTCTGGAGCAGCATTTGAAAACATCATGAATGCTGCATTAACGTAAACATGATGTTGACACAGACATTCCTTCTTCGGAATGACTTGAAATATTAGCTCTATGGAGGCAAAAGATGTTTAAGATGCTCTGGTTTGAAGCAATAGCATGGACAGGATATTTGAAAAAACTGTGTAATACAGCTCAGGACCAGCATTTTAAGAGCAGAAAAATCATGAAGGCTGAAGTAACGAGAACATAATGTTGACACACAAATTTCAACATCTGAATAACCTGAAATGTGATCTATATGAAGGCAAATGATGTTTAAGGTGTTCTGGTTACAAGAAATTGCATGGACAGGATATTTCACCAAACTGCGCAAAAAAGATCAGGACCAGCATTATAAGAGCAGAAAAATCATGAAAGCTGCAGCAACGTGAACATAATGTTGACACACAAATTTCTTCTTCAGAATGACCTGAAATGTGATCTATAGTAAGGTAAGTGATGTTTAAGATGTTCTGGTTAGAAGAAATTTGCATGAACAGTATATTTGACCAAACAGTGCATTTAAACTCTGGAGCAGCATTTGAAAAAATCATGAACGTGAACAAAATGTTGACACACAAATTTCTTCTTCAGAATGACCTGAAATGTGATCTATATGAAGGCAAATGATGTTTAAGGTGTTCTGGTTTGAAGAAATTGCATGTACAGCATATTTCACCAAACTGCGCAAAAAAGCTCAGGACCAGCAATATAAGAGCAGAAACATCATGAAAGCATGAAATCATGAAGGCTGAAGTAACGAGAACATAATGTTGACACACAAATTTCAACATCTGAATAACCTGAAATGTGATCTATATGAAGGCAAATGATGTTTAAGGTGTTCTGGTTACAAGAAATTGCATGGAAAGGATATTTTAAAAAACTGTGTATTACAGCTCAGAACCAGCATTTTAAGAGCAGAAAAATCATGAAGGCTGAAGTAACGTGAACATAATGTTGACACACAAATTTCTTCTTCAGAATGACCTGAAATGTGATCTATATGAAGTCAAATGATGTTTAAGATGTTCTGGTTAGAAGAAATTTGCATGTACAGCATATTTGACCACACTGTGCATTTAATCTCTGGAGCAGCATTTGAAAACATCATGAATGCTGCATTAACGTAAACATGATGTTGACACAGACATTCCTTCTTCGGAATGACTTGAAATATTAGCTCTATGGAGGCAAAAGATGTTTAAGATGCTCTGGTTTGAAGCAATAGCATGGACAGGATATTTGAAAACACTGTGTAATAAAGCTCAGGACCAGCATTTGAAGAGCAGAAAAATCATGAAGGCTGAAGTAACGAGAACATAATGTTGACACACAAATTTCAACATCTGAATAACCTGAAATGTGATCTATATGAAGGCAAATGATGTTTAAGATGTTCTGGTTAGAAGAAATTTGCATGAACAGTATATTTGACCAAACAGTGCATTTAAACTCTGGAGCAGCATTTGAAAAAATCATGAATGCTGCATTAACGTGAACAAAATGTTGACACACAAATTTCATATTCAGAATGACTTGAAATGTGATCAATATTAAGGTAAATGATGTTTAAGATGTTCTGGTTAGAAGGAATTGCATGGACAGCATATTTGACGAAACAGTGCATTACAGGTCAGGAACAGCATTTTAAGCGCAGAAAAATCATGAAGGTTGGCTGTATTAACGTGAAAGTCATGATGACATTTAAATTTCTTCTTCAGAATGAAATGAAATGCGATCTATATGACGGCAAATGATGTTTAAGGTGTTCTGGTTTGAAGAAATTGCATGTACAGCATATTTCACCAAACTGCGCAAAAAAGATCAGGACCAGCATTATAAGAGCAGACAAATCATGAAAGCTGCAGCAACGTGAACATAATGTTGACACACAAATTTCTTCTTCAGAATGACCTGAAATGTGATCTATATGAAGGCAAATGATGTTCAAGGTGTTCTGGTTTGAAGGAATTGCATGGACAGGATATTTGAAAAAACTGTGTATTACAGCTCAGGACCAGCATTTAAGAGCAGAAAAATCATGAAGGCTGGCTGTATTAACGTGAAATTCATGTTGACATTTAAATTTCTTCTTCAGAATGACATGAAATGAAGGCTATATGAAGGCAAATGATGTTTAAGGTGTTCTGGTTTGAAGAAATTGCATGTACAGCATATTTGACCAAACTGTGCATTTAAACTCTGGAGCAGCATTTGAAAAAATCATGAATGCTGCATTAACGTGAACATAATGTTGACACACAAATTGCATATACAGAATGACTTGACATGTGATCTATATGAAGGCAAATGATGTTTAAGATGTTCTGGGTAGAAGGACTTGCATGTACAGCGTCTTTGATCAAATCGTGCATTTTACAGCTCAGGACCAGTATTTGAAGCGCAGAAAAATTATGAAGGTTGCATTAATGTGAACATACTGTTGACACACAAATTTCTTCCACAGAATGACTTGAAATGTGATTTATATGAAGGCAGATGATGTTGAAGGTATTCTGGAATTGCATGGACAGTATATTTGACCAGACTGTGCATTACAGCTCAGGACCAGCATTTTAAGCGCAGAAAAATCATGAAGGCTGGCTGTATTAACGTGAAATTCATGTTGACATTTAAATTTCTTCTTCAGAACGACATGAAATGCGATCTATATGACGGCAAATGATGTTTAAGGTGTTCTGGTTTGAAGAAATTGCATGTACAGCATATTTCACCAAACTGCGCAAAAAAGCTCAGGACCAGCAATATAAGAGCAGAAACATCATGAAAGCTGCAGCAACGTGAACATAATGTTGACACACAAATTTCTTCTTCAGAATCACCTGAAATGTGATCTATATGAAGGCAAATGATGTTTAAGGTGTTCTGGTTACAAGAAATTGCATGGAAAGGATATTTTAAAAAACTGCGTATTACAGCTCAGAACCAGCATTTTAAGAGCAGAACAATCATGAAGGCTGAAGTAACGTGAACATAATGTTGACACACAAATTTCTTCTTCAGAATGACCTGAAATGTGATCTATATGAAGGCAAATGATGTTTAAGACGTTCTGGTTAGAAGAAATTGAATGTACAGCATATTTGACCACACTGTGCATTTAAACTCTGGAGCAGCATTTGAAAACATCATGAATGCTGCATTAACGTAAACATGATGTTGACACAGACATTCCTTCTTCGGAATGACTTGAAATATTAGCTCTATGGAGGCAAAAGATGTTTAAGATGCTCTGGTTTGAAGCAATAGCATGGACAGGATATTTGAAAAAACTGTGTATTACAGCTCAGAACCAGCATTTTAAGAGCAGAGAAATCATGAAGGCTGAAGTAACGTGAACATAATGTTGACACACAAATTTCTTCTTCAGAATGACCTGAAATGTGATCTATATGAAGGCAAATGATGTTTAAGATGTTCTGGTTAGAAGAAATTTGCATGAACAGTATATTTGACCAAACAGTGCATTTAAACTCTGGAGCAGCATTTGAAAAAATCATGAATGCTGCATTAACGTGAACAAAATGTTGACACACAAATTTCATATTCAGAATGACTTGAAATGTGATCAATATTAAGGTAAATGATGTTTAAGATGTTCTGGTTAGAAGGAATTGCATGGACAGCATATTTGACGAAACAGTGCATTACAGCTCAGGAACAGCATTTTAAGCGCAGAAAAATCATGAAGGTTGGCTGTATTAACGTGAAAGTCATGATGACATTTAAATTTCTTCTTCAGAATGAAATGAAATGCGATCTATATGACGGCAAATGATGTTTAAGGTGTTCTGGTTTGAAGAAATTGCATGTACAGCATATTTCACCAAACTGCGCAAAAAAGATCAGGACCAGCATTATAAGAGCAGACAAATCATGAAAGCTGCAGCAACGTGAACAAAATGTTGACACACAAATTTCTTCTTCAGAATGACCTGAAATGTGATCTATATGAAGGCAAATGATGTTCAAGGTGTTCTGGTTTGAAGGAATTGCATGGACAGGATATTTGAAAAAACTGTGTAATACAGCTCAGGACCAGCATTTTAAGAGCAGAAAAATCATGAAGGCTGAAGTAACGAGAACATAATGTTGACACACAAATTTCTTCTTCAGAATGATCTGAAATGTGATCAATATTAAGGTAAGTGATGTTTAAGGTGTTTTGGTTACAAGAAATTGCATGGACAAGATATTTGAAAAAACTGTGTATTTACAGCTCAGAACCAGCATTTTAAGAGCAGAAAAATCATGAAGGCTGAAGTAACGTGAACATAATGTTGACACACAAATTTCTTCTTCAGACTGACCTGAAATGTGATCAATATTAAGGTAAGTGATGTTTAAGATGTTCTGGTTAGAAGAAATTTGCATGAACAGTATATTTGACCAAACAGTGCATTTAAACTCTGGAGCAGCATTTGAAAAAATCATGAACGTGAACAAAATGTTGACACACAAATTTCTTCTTCAGAATGACCTGAAATGTGATCTATATGAAGGCAAATGATGTTTAAGGTGTTCTGGTTTGAAGAAATTGCATGTACAGCATATTTCACCAAACTGCGCAAAAAAGCTCAGGACCAGCAATATAAGAGCAGAAACATCATGAAAGCATGAAATCATGAAGGCTGAAGTAACGAGAACATAATGTTGACACACAAATTTCAACATCTGAATAACCTGAAATGTGATCTATATGAAGGCAAATGATGTTTAAGGTGTTCTGGTTACAAGAAATTGCATGGAAAGGATATTTTAAAAAACTGCGTATTACAGCTCAGAACCAGCATTTTAAGAGCAGAACAATCATGAAGGCTGAAGTAACGTGAACATAATGTTGACACACAAATTTCTTCTTCAGAATGACCTGAAATGTGATCTATATGAAGGCAAATGATGTTTAAGACGTTCTGGTTAGAAGAAATTGAATGTACAGCATATTTGACCACACTGTGCATTTAAACTCTGGAGCAGCATTTGAAAACATCATGAATGCTGCATTAACGTAAACATGATGTTGACACAGACATTCCTTCTTCGGAATGACTTGAAATATTAGCTCTATGGAGGCAAAAGATGTTTAAGATGCTCTGGTTTGAAGCAATAGCATGGACAGGATATTTGAAAAAACTGTGTAATACAGCCAGGACCAGCATTTTAAGAGCAGACAAATCATGAAGGCTGAAGTAATGTGAACATACTGTTGACACACAAATTGCATATACAGAATGACTTGACATGTGATCTATATGAAGGCAAATGATGTTTAAGATGTTCTGGGTAGAAGGACTTGCATGTACAGCGTCTTTGATCAAATCGTGCATTTTACAGCTCAGGACCAGTATTTGAAGCGCAGAAAAATTATGAAGGTTGCATTAATGTGAACATACTGTTGACACACAAATTTCTTCCACAGAATGACTTGAAATGTGATTTATACGAAGGCAGATGATGTTGAAGGTATTCTGGAATTGCATGGACAGTATATTTGACCAGACTGTGCATTACAGCTCAGGACCAGCATTTTAAGCGCAGAAAAATCATGAAGGCTGGCTGTATTAACGTGAAATTCATGTTATTTAAATTTCTTCTTCAGAACGACATGAAATGCGATCTATATGACGGCAAATGATGTTTAAGGTGTTCTGGTTTGAAGAAATTGCATGTACAGCATATTTCACCAAACTGCGCAACAAAGCGCAGGACCAGCAATATAAGAGCAGAAACATCATGAAAGCTGCAGCAACGTGAACATAATGTTGACACACAAATTTCTTCTTCAGAATGACCTGAAATGTGATCTATATGAAGGCAAATGATGTTTAAGACGTTCTGGTTGGAAGAAATTGAATGTACAGCATATTTGACCACACTGTGCATTTAAACTCTGGAGCAGCATTTGAAAACATCATGAATGCTGCATTAACGTAAACATGATGTTGACACAGACATTCCCTCTTCGGAATGACTTGAAATATTAGCTCTATGGAGGCAAAAGATGTTTAAGATGCTCTGGTTTGAAGCAATAGCATGGACAGGATATTTGAAAAAACTGTGTAATACAGCTCAGGACGAGCATTTTAAGAGCAGAAAAATCATGAAGGCTGAAGTAACGAGAACATAATGTTGACACACAAATTTCAACATCTGAATAACCTGAAATGTGATCTATATGAAGGCAAATGATGTTTAAGGTGTTCTGGTTACAAGAAATTGCATGGAAAGGATATTTGAAAAAACTGTGTATTACAGCTCAGAACCAGCATTTTAAGAGCAGAGAAATCATGAAGGCTGAAGTAACGTGAACATAATGTTGACACACAAATTTCTTCTTCAGAATGACCTGAAATGTGATCTATATGAAGGCAAATGATGTTTAAGATGTTCTGGTTAGAAGAAATTTGCATGAACAGTATATTTGACCAAACAGTGCATTTAAACTCTGGAGCAGCATTTGAAAAAATCATGAATGCTGCATTAACGTGAACAAAATGTTGACACACAAATTTCATATTCAGAATGACTTGAAATGTGATCAATATTAAGGTAAATGATGTTTAAGATGTTCTGGTTAGAAGGAATTGCATGGACAGCATATTTGACGAAACAGTGCATTACAGCTCAGGAACAGCATTTTAAGCGCAGAAAAATCATGAAGGTTGGCTGTATTAACGTGAAAGTCATGATGACATTTAAATTTCTTCTTCAGAATGAAATGAAATGCGATCTATATGACGGCAAATGATGTTTAAGGTGTTCTGGTTTGAAGAAATTGCATGTACAGCATATTTCACCAAACTGCGCAAAAAAGATCAGGACCAGCATTATAAGAGCAGACAAATCATGAAAGCTGCAGCAACGTGAACAAAATGTTGACACACAAATTTCTTCTTCAGAATGACCTGAAATGTGATCTATATGAAGGCAAATGATGTTCAAGGTGTTCTGGTTTGAAGGAATTGCATGGACAGGATATTTGAAAAAACTGTGTAATACAGCTCAGGACCAGCATTTTAAGAGCAGAAAAATCATGAAGGCTGAAGTAACGAGAACATAATGTTGACACACAAATTTCTTCTTCAGAATGATCTGAAATGTGATCAATATTAAGGTAAGTGATGTTTAAGGTGTTCTGGTTACAAGAAATTGCATGGACAAGATATTTGAAAAAATGTGTATTTACAGCTCAGAACCAGCATTTTAAGAGCAGAAAAATCATGAAGGCTGAAGTAACGTGAACATAATGTTGACACACAAATTTCTTGTTCAGACTGACCTGAAATGTGATCAATATTAAGGTAAGTGATGTTTAAGATGTTCTGGTTAGAAGAAATTTGCATGAACAGTATATTTGACCAAACAGTGCATTTAAACTCTGGAGCAGCATTTGAAAAAATCATGAACGTGAACAAAATGTTGACACACAAATTTCTTCTTCAGAATGACCTGAAATGTGATCTATATGAAGGCAAATGATGTTTAAGGTGTTCTGGTTTGAAGAAATTGCATGTACAGCATATTTCACCAAACTGCGCAAAAAAGCTCAGGACCAGCAATATAAGAGCAGAAACATCATGAAAGCATGAAATCATGAAGGCTGAAGTAACGAGAACATAATGTTGACACACAAATTTCAACATCTGAATAACCTGAAATGTGATCTATATGAAGGCAAATGATGTTTAAGGTGTTCTGGTTACAAGAATTGC
Source organism: Acanthochromis polyacanthus (assembly GCF_021347895.1). Taxonomy (NCBI): domain Eukaryota; kingdom Metazoa; phylum Chordata; class Actinopteri; family Pomacentridae; genus Acanthochromis; species Acanthochromis polyacanthus. The sequence goes on along the minus strand of NC_067132.1, from coordinate 117,073 downwards.
ATGGACAGGATATTTGAAAAAACTGTGTATTACAGCTCAGAACCAGCATTTTAAGAGCAGAGAAATCATGAAGGCTGAAGTAACGTGAACATAATGTTGACACACAAATTTCTTCTTCAGAATGACCTGAAATGTGATCTATATGAAGGCAAATGATGTTTAAGATGTTCTGGTTAGAAGAAATTTGCATGAACAGTATATTTGACCAAACAGTGCATTTAAACTCTGGAGCAGCATTTGAAAAAATCATGAATGCTGCATTAACGTGAACAAAATGTTGACACACAAATTTCATATTCAGAATGACTTGAAATGTGATCAATATTAAGGTAAATGATGTTTAAGATGTTCTGGTTAGAAGGAATTGCATGGACAGCATATTTGACGAAACAGTGCATTACAGCTCAGGAACAGCATTTTAAGCGCAGAAAAATCATGAAGGTTGGCTGTATTAACGTGAAAGTCATGATGACATTTAAATTTCTTCTTCAGAATGAAATGAAATGCGATCTATATGACGGCAAATGATGTTTAAGGTGTTCTGGTTTGAAGAAATTGCATGTACAGCATATTTCACCAAACTGCGCAAAAAAGATCAGGACCAGCATTATAAGAGCAGACAAATCATGAAAGCTGCAGCAACGTGAACAAAATGTTGACACACAAATTTCTTCTTCAGAATGACCTGAAATGTGATCTATATGAAGGCAAATGATGTTCAAGGTGTTCTGGTTTGAAGGAATTGCATGGACAGGATATTTGAAAAAACTGTGTAATACAGCTCAGGACCAGCATTTTAAGAGCAGAAAAATCATGAAGGCTGAAGTAACGAGAACATAATGTTGACACACAAATTTCTTCTTCAGAATGATCTGAAATGTGATCAATATTAAGGTAAGTGATGTTTAAGGTGTTCTGGTTACAAGAAATTGCATGGACAAGATATTTGAAAAAACTGTGTATTTACAGCTCAGAACCAGCATTTTAAGAGCAGAAAAATCATGAAGGCTGAAGTAACGTGAACATAATGTTGACACACAAATTTCTTCTTCAGACTGACCTGAAATGTGATCAATATTAAGGTAAGTGATGTTTAAGATGTTCTGGTTAGAAGAAATTTGCATGAACAGTATATTTGACCAAACAGTGCATTTAAACTCTGGAGCAGCATTTGAAAAAATCATGAACGTGAACAAAATGTTGACACACAAATTTCTTCTTCAGAATGACCTGAAATGTGATCTATATGAAGGCAAATGATGTTTAAGGTGTTCTGGTTTGAAGAAATTGCATGTACAGCATATTTCACCAAACTGCGCAAAAAAGCTCAGGACCAGCAATATAAGAGCAGAAACATCATGAAAGCATGAAATCATGAAGGCTGAAGTAACGAGAACATAATGTTGACACACAAATTTCAACATCTGAATAACCTGAAATGTGATCTATATGAAGGCAAATGATGTTTAAGGTGTTCTGGTTACAAGAAATTGCATGGAAAGGATATTTTAAAAAACTGCGTATTACAGCTCAGAACCAGCATTTTAAGAGCAGAACAATCATGAAGGCTGAAGTAACGTGAACATAATGTTGACACACAAATTTCTTCTTCAGAATGACCTGAAATGTGATCTATATGAAGGCAAATGATGTTTAAGACGTTCTGGTTAGAAGAAATTGAATGTACAGCATATTTGACCACACTGTGCATTTAAACTCTGGAGCAGCATTTGAAAACATCATGAATGCTGCATTAACGTAAACATGATGTTGACACAGACATTCCTTCTTCGGAATGACTTGAAATATTAGCTCTATGGAGGCAAAAGATGTTTAAGATGCTCTGGTTTGAAGCAATAGCATGGACAGGATATTTGAAAAAACTGTGTAATACAGCTCAGGACCAGCATTTTAAGAGCAGAAAAATCATGAAGGCTGAAGTAACGAGAACATAATGTTGACACACAAATTGCATATACAGAATGACTTGACATGTGATCTATATGAAGGCAAATGATGTTTAAGATGTTCTGGGTAGAAGGACTTGCATGTACAGCGTCTTTGATCAAATCGTGCATTTTACAGCTCAGGACCAGTATTTGAAGCGCAGAAAAATTATGAAGGTTGCATTAATGTGAACATACTGTTGACACACAAATTTCTTCCACAGAATGACTTGAAATGTGATTTATACGAAGGCAGATGATGTTGAAGGTATTCTGGAATTGCATGGACAGTATATTTGACCAGACTGTGCATTACAGCTCAGGACCAGCATTTTAAGCGCAGAAAAATCATGAAGGCTGGCTGTATTAACGTGAAATTCATGTTATTTAAATTTCTTCTTCAGAACGACATGAAATGCGATCTATATGACGGCAAATGATGTTTAAGGTGTTCTGGTTTGAAGAAATTGCATGTACAGCATATTTCACCAAACTGCGCAACAAAGCTCAGGACCAGCAATATAAGAGCAGAAACATCATGAAAGCTGCAGCAACGTGAACATAATGTTGACACACAAATTTCTTCTTCAGAATGACCTGAAATGTGATCTATATGAAGGCAAATGATGTTTAAGACGTTCTGGTTGGAAGAAATTGAATGTACAGCATATTTGACCACACTGTGCATTTAAACTCTGGAGCAGCATTTGAAAACATCATGAATGCTGCATTAACGTAAACATGATGTTGACACAGACATTCCCTCTTCGGAATGACTTGAAATATTAGCTCTATGGAGGCAAAAGATGTTTAAGATGCTCTGGTTTGAAGCAATAGCATGGACAGGATATTTGAAAAAACTGTGTAATACAGCTCAGGACGAGCATTTTAAGAGCAGAAAAATCATGAAGGCTGAAGTAACGAGAACATAATGTTGACACACAAATTTCAACATCTGAATAACCTGAAATGTGATCTATATGAAGGCAAATGATGTTTAAGGTGTTCTGGTTACAAGAAATTGCATGGAAAGGATATTTGAAAAAACTGTGTATTACAGCTCAGAACCAGCATTTTAAGAGCAGAAAAATCATGAAGGCTGAAGTAACGTGAACATAATGTTGACACACAAATTTCTTCTTCAGAATGACCTGAAATGTGATCTATATGAAGGCAAATGATGTTTAAGATGTTCTGGTTAGAAGAAATTTGCATGAACAGTATATTTGACCAAACAGTGCATTTAAACTCTGGAGCAGCATTTGAAAAAATCATGAATGCTGCATTAACGTGAACAAAATGTTGACACACAAATTTCATATTCAGAATGACTTGAAATGTGATCAATATTAAGGTAAATGATGTTTAAGATGTTCTGGTTAGAAGGAATTGCATGGACAGCATATTTGACGAAACAGTGCATTACAGCTCAGGAACAGCATTTTAAGCGCAGAAAAATCATGAAGGTTGGCTGTATTAACGTGAAAGTCATGATGACATTTAAATTTCTTCTTCAGAATGAAATGAAATGCGATCTATATGACGGCAAATGATGTTTAAGGTGTTCTGGTTTGAAGAAATTGCATGTACAGCATATTTCACCAAACTGCGCAAAAAAGATCAGGACCAGCATTATAAGAGCAGACAAATCATGAAAGCTGCAGCAACGTGAACAAAATGTTGACACACAAATTTCTTCTTCAGAATGACCTGAAATGTGATCTATATGAAGGCAAATGATGTTCAAGGTGTTCTGGTTTGAAGGATTGCATGGACAGGATATTTGAAAAAACTGTGTAATACAGCTCAGGACCAGCATTTTAAGAGCAGAAAAATCATGAAGGCTGAAGTAACGAGAACATAATGTTGACACACAAATTTCTTCTTCAGAATGATCTGAAATGTGATCAATATTAAGGTAAGTGATGTTTAAGGTGTTCTGGTTACAAGAAATTGCATGGACAAGATATTTGAAAAAACTGTGTATTTACAGCTCAGAACCAGCATTTTAAGAGCAGAAAAATCATGAAGGCTGAAGTAACGTGAACATAATGTTGACACACAAATTTCTTCTTCAGAATGACCTGAAATGTGATCAATATTAAGGTAAGTGATGTTTAAGATGTTCTGGTTAGAAGAAATTTGCATGAACAGTATATTTGACCAAACAGTGCATTTAAACTCTGGAGCAGCATTTGAAAAAATCATGAACGTGAACAAAATGTTGACACACAAATTTCTTCTTCAGAATGACCTGAAATGTGATCTATATGAAGGCAAATGATGTTTAAGGTGTTCTGGTTTGAAGAAATTGCATGTACAGCATATTTCACCAAACTGCGCAAAAAAGCTCAGGACCAGCAATATAAGAGCAGAAACATCATGAAAGCATGAAATCATGAAGGCTGAAGTAACGAGAACATAATGTTGACACACAAATTTCAACATCTGAATAACCTGAAATGTGATCTATATGAAGGCAAATGATGTTTAAGGTGTTCTGGTTACAAGAAATTGCATGGAAAGGATATTTTAAAAAACTGCGTATTACAGCTCAGAACCAGCATTTTAAGAGCAGAACAATCATGAAGGCTGAAGTAACGTGAACATAATGTTGACACACAAATTTCTTCTTCAGAATGACCTGAAATGTGATCTATATGAAGGCAAATGATGTTTAAGACGTTCTGGTTAGAAGAAATTGAATGTACAGCATATTTGACCACACTGTGCATTTAAACTCTGGAGCAGCATTTGAAAACATCATGAATGCTGCATTAACGTAAACATGATGTTGACACAGACATTCCTTCTTCGGAATGACTTGAAATATTAGCTCTATGGAGGCAAAAGATGTTTAAGATGCTCTGGTTTGAAGCAATAGCATGGACAGGATATTTGAAAAAACTGTGTAATACAGCTCAGGACCAGCATTTTAAGAGCAGAAAAATCATGAA